>NW_026562412.1:410000-650000 GCF_027474105.1 Poeciliopsis prolifica
CCAAGTTAGCTACACATGTTAGCTTCACTGACCAAGTTAGCTAGCCAAACGTTAGCTTCACTGGCCAAGTTAGCTAGCCAAACGTTAGCTTCATTTACCAAGTTAGCTAGATACACGATAGCTTCACTGACCAAGTTAGCTAGACACACGTTAGCTAGGCTAGCTAACCTTTGGGGGGGGAGAGTTCCTGTTCTCCAACAAACTAACACTAAACATATCAAAAATGGCCAATAAAAGGCTTGTTAACGGCGGCCATCTTGAAAGATATAGCTATGCTAGGATCTACAGGCTAATGTCGTTTTGTTTGGGTTTCTCTTTTGGTTCTGGTTCTGAATCTGCTGTGAGTTTCTACAAGATGGTGAAGTTTTTGGCAGGAGGAATGTTCTGGTTTGGACCCGGTCTGGTTCTGATGTAGGTCAGTGGAGGGTTCTAACTGACAGTTCTGGTTCCAGTTGTGGTGGAGGTCCTACTGGTTCTGGATCCAGTCTGTGTTCTTTGCTGGTTCTGCTGTCTGAGCAGCGCCTCCTGCTGGTGATCTGCAGTGGTTTCAGGATGTAGACGGTGCCGGTGTTGTGGAGCCGTTAGTGATCCGGTTCCACTGCTTCATTTAGAGCCAATCGCTGCCCTGACCTCCTTGTTTCTTGTTTCTGTGGGAACGACCTTTGCCCTCGGTGGCATCGGTGCCTTACTGTTTCAAATTCTTGTCTTAATATTCCTGGAAATTAATTTTTCTCCTGTACTTATGGCTGAGTTAGATTTTAAAAACGTTTTTCATTTACAAGTAAGAATTTGTATGTGATGATGTTACTGAATAAAAAAGGAAATAAACTTTTCTCATCCTCTGTCTTCTTCCTTATATGGTCGTTCCTGTCTGCCTCATAGAGCTGCAGTTTGGATGTCAAACGTTAACATTTTGGCCCGTCATAAAACAGACGTAGTTCATCTTTCATTCAGATTTTCACCATTTTATTCATTCATAAACATTCAAGTTTCAACCTGAACATAAGGATTATCTCTGACCCTCAGGGCGATAAATAGTAACAACACTAACTGCTGGAAAACTGCGTCTGTTTTATTTACTTACAGCACAATAATTAAATTATTCAACTTGTGATTAACTTTACAAACAGCAGCTTGTAGCTTCATTCCTTCTGGGGAGGTGGGGTCACATGACCTAATTTTCAATTTTTTTGCCCCAACTTTCCCCATTATGCCTATCTTCGGACGTCCCGTGTGTCGGGAACGCTCCCGTCCAACACCAGCAATATTCAACATGGTCTCGGCCCAATGGGCCTCACTAAGCTCCGCCCACAACCCCGCCTACAAAATCCCACATGGCGTCTTTTACTTGGACTGATGGAGTATTTCTGAGTCCATTATAGGATCATTTCTAACCCTTTTCACCAAATATCAACTGCAACAACAGACAGAGGAACTGACAAGTTCATGTCATCATCTGGATGACATCAAGGCGTTCGAGCAGCGATGCCTCTAGCATTATGCACAGCAAAATGCTTTCTGCAGTGATAAACCTCAGCACCAATGTAGCTGTGGACAAGATCTCTGATGCTCATCGTTCCTGATCTCTGATGCTCATCGTTCCTGATCTCTGATGCGTATCGTTCCTGATCTCTGATGCTCATCGTTCCTGATCTCTGATGCTCATCGTTCCTGATCTCTGATGCTCATCGTTCCTGATCTCTGATGCGTATCGTTCCTGATCTCTGATGCTCATCGTTCCTGATCTCTGATGCGTATCGTTCCTGATCTCTGATGCGTATCGTTCCTGATCTCTGATGCGTATCGTTCCTGATCTCTGATGCGTATCGTTCCTGATCTCTGATGCGTATCGTTCCTGATCTCTGATGCGTATCGTTCCTGATCTCTGATGCGTATCGTTTCCTGATCTCTGATGCGTATCGTTCCTGATCTCTGATGCGTATCGTTCCTGATCTCTGATGCGTATCGTTCCTGATCTCTGATGCGTATCGTTCCTGATCTCTGATGCGTATCGTTCCTGATCTCTGATGCGTATCGTTCCTGATCTCTGATGCGTATCGTTCCTGATCTCTGATGCGTATCGTTCCTGATCTCTGATGCTCATCATTCCTGATCTCTGATGCTTATCGTTCCTGATCTCTGATGCATATCGTTCCTGATCTCTGATGCTCATCGTTCCTGCCAGGCTGGAACCAAATTGCTATAATTTTCTTTTGTGTTGTATTTATATTCTTTGTTTTGTATTTAATTTGTATTTTTTTTGTATTCTTTTGTGTATGCTTACTGTGTGCCACATTTTTGCCTGTGAGCTGCTGGTAACTATAATTTCCTGAGGGAGTCTTCCCAAGGGATCAATAAAGTCAAGTCTAAGTCTAAGTCATCAGTCGGGCTTCATGGTTTTCTAGGTCACTTGTGAAATCAGTGGCTGATTCCTGTGGTTTGTTGTCTAATGTTTGCTTTGTGCCTCGGCCTGATGCGCTGGACTCAGCGCTAACAGAGAGGCTAACAGGAGCAACAGTTTAGTCAAAAGCCTTTCCTGCTAAAATCAAATCTTTACTGCATGTCAGATACATGTTGCATGTTGATGTGTTTAGCTAATGTCAGGCTGTAGCAGACAGGCGTCAAGGTGCAGGATTAGTGTCAGTCCTGCTGTTATGAGCTAACAGATGTTCATGATGGATGTTTGTTATTGATTTTCTTTAATTCAGACATAAATCAAATCAATAACTCACACCAGCACAAACTGCTTTGTTCTTGTTGATCCTATGAATGTTGAGGGTTTTGCACAAGCTTTGATCCAAGCAAGGCTTTCTGCTTCTGATTTGGAAATCTTTTATGACCACAGATACGATCAGGATACTGACGTCACCAGATCAATAGAGAACCATTCTGTTCCCACTGTTGATGGAAAACCTTCTCTCTGCAATGTAGCCTGGTGCTAGTTAGCGCTAACGCATGTGCGCTAGCATGCGTTTACCGACGCATGTGCAGTAGCATGTGTTTGTGAGACGGCCACGCACGCTGTCGCCGTGCTGCTACGTAGAACGGGCTTCAGCCAATGAAACGCGGCCCCTGTGGTAAAGTCCATTATCGCAGCCTGTTCAATGCAAGTACACTCAAGTACACTTGGCTGCAGCCTGCGGAAAAGGGCGGGAACGGACCACTGTCAGTCTCAGACCTTATATGGAAATGGGACTATTGCATTCCGGAAATGAAGGGGGCGCTAGTGACACCATTTCCTGTACCAGCCGTGTTTTAATAATTATAATAATAATAACGCATTTTATTTGACAACGCCTTTAAAAACACCCAATAACACTTTTAAAATTTAAAATAAATTACAAATTAACTACAAATTAAACAGTAAGGAAATGACATACCAGGTGTTATGTCACGTGGTATGTCCCTTTTTTATTTTTAAATCTTTATTAAATCTTTGTTTTGGATGTTAAATTATATCAGTAACAAACATAAAATAAGCAATAATAAGGAATCATTGGAGATGTATTTATCTATCCTTACACCCTAACTTTCCCAAACAAAAGTCATAAAACATAAATTAACATTTAGAGACAAATGTACACTACATTAAGAACACATTTATCAATCCATCAATGATTTTACTCTCAAGTTATCCGTGCAGTGGGTGATGAGAGCTGCTGTAGGGACCCTGGACAGATCGCCAGTCCATCGCAGAAAACAGATATAAACAAATACTTGCTGGTGTTGAAGTTCAAATAATAGATTTTGATGTGAATGGTACTCTTAAAATAAATAAGTTAAAATCTAAAATATAATATCCTTTGCCTTATTTAATAAGGACTAAATGGAAAGAGGTTTGGTCAGTAAAACATTTAGTCAACAGTTTTTGCCACTTGGTCCATCCATTCACAGAACACTTTTGTTCTGTTTATTTGCCAAGTATTTTTCTTATTATTCACAATGTGAATATAATTTACAAACAAATGACTTTAGAACTTCTAACAAGCTCGACTATTATCATTGTTTACCATAATGTCTAAACTGATTGGTGTCCCACTATTCTGTTTAGAAATTCAAAATCTATTCTACCAATTGCAATTGATTCATAAACTGCGCCCCAAAGACCTTAAATATGCAATTGTTGCAAATCCCAAAGTGATTCATTTTAAAACTTTAAATGTAGCTTCAACCTGGAAAGACTCACAGAAAGCAGGTTTTAGAAAGTTCATTTGATAAGAAATAATCTTCGAACCCTGGCAGTAGACACTGCGCTGGTAACTGCCAGAGAGAATGACTCGCTGTTGGTTTTTTCTCTATGAAAACCTTTTGAATAAATTCAACTGGATACATAAATTAAATCCATGTGTAAATTGTAACCGTCTCCTCTGATCACGGCGCCGGTCTCATCTCCTCCGTCCTTCACAAACTCCGGCTTGATGTGCAAAATGCTCCTCACCTGAGCCTCCATCACCTCCACCTGGTCTCCACCTTCACTCAGCTCACCTTAGTCTTATGTTTGGATTATGACTCTGTAACTAAACAATGTTTTCTGTTTGTTCTTGCTTTATTATAAAACAACAGTTGATTCTGACTGTTAAACAAACTTAGCCGTATGTCAGGTTTTGTAAAGAACATTTGTAATGATTCCAGTCATTGTTTAAAAAGTATAGGAAACATTGCATTTACACATATAAAATATTGCAAGTTATTAACTTAGCATGTATTTCAAATTTTTAAACAAGTGATCCAATTGCTAAACAACACTGTTACAATATATTTACAACTACTTTATTTGATCTACTCTCTCCAACAAAATACAGCCACATATAACATCATTTCTTTAAAAACTAAATAATGTAAATCAACTGAGCTACAACAAAAGGAACATTCAAAAATGTACATAATGTTGAAATAACACATGAAAACGAATGACTGAACAAGTCAAAGGGCAAATATGCTTCAGCATAAATTATTTAAAAGGCATTTCACAAAAACAACATGTGTGACAACTGAAATGTGTGAAAGACTACAGAAAACAACTAATTGTCCTAGCATTCAGTACTGGCGTTCAGGGCAGTGTCCAGATGTGCCATCAGAGTAGTAACGAGGAACTCTCCTCATCTTCCATGTCCAGTGAAGCCCACACAGTCTTTATGTTGCCGGTTGCAGGAAGAACATCTTACAACCGCAAAAGGAATCCTGTTTTCTGCCTTGCATGAGTCTGAAAATGTCGCCCAGCTGATCTCACCTGTTGATGAAAAACTGATTTTATGTAGTTGAAAATCTAATTTCACATGTTTTAGGTGAAAAAAGTCAAAGGTCTTTACCATCTAGCCAAGCAAAGTGAGTCTTCTTCCCTGAAAACTGGGTCAGACACAATGGCTTCTAAGCACTTGCAGGTCAATGCCAAGGTGAGGGAAGATGTGCCTCCCTGTGCCAGAATCACTCCTGGAGAACAGCTTCCAGTGCAATCAAAGGCATCTGAAAATAATAATAATAAAAAAACATGTGCAATGCAAGACTCATACTGGAAGAATGGCTATGACATGATTATAATGAATCTTAAAAAAGAAATGAATAAAATTAAAAAACATCTATATACATTGCAGATATGTTTAAACAAGATGTGATTCATTCTCACTCAGAACAGAGTGAGGACTCAGCTAATAGCTACTAAGATAAAAGAAAAAGGTTATTACACCAGGAAATATACAAATGATTGGTAGAACAAAAGGCATGTTTGAATTAATCACTGTAGATTCTTTAACATTGTTGTAACTGTTTTGTAGGATTTAACAATTAATTCTAGAAGTCACATGGCTTCCAGATAACAATATATATTCTGCACAAAATGAACAGCCAAAGATTAACTAATCAGATTTACTCAATTACTCTGTAACTTTGATAAAAAATATAATAATTAGGACAATTTTTCCAAATGTTATACTCTTGAGTTAATTTTGTTGATATGCAACACAATGCGAGTAACTGAACTGAATGAAGATCACATTTTAATCCATAAAAGAATTAAAACACGATAAATGTGTTTATGTTAGGTTTCTTCTAACCTTAATTTGTTGTCTTGTACTAAAATACCTAACAGTGCACATAACTTCATTTTTATTAATGTCTGCTGAAATAAATGGGTAATATAATCAGTAAAACAGTACTTAATAATAGCCATTTCACAAATACTTTGTTACTTTTAAATGTGTAGTTTGCTGCACAGTTACTACAAATACATTGTAGTGCTGCTCATCATTACAGTATCATCTCTGGGTTCTACACCCACTTATGATGGCAGCTGTTAGCTTATTAAAAAAAAGCTGTTAAGTTTATAAAAAAAATATTAGACTTTCAGGAAATGTAACATTGGGTACAAAACATATTTAAAAAATATTAACCTTTAAAAATAAAATAAAAAACCTAGAAAACTGATAAGAATGTAAAAATAAACATTCATAAGTGTAGTTTAACATACCGTTATGCTGAACCATAGCAGTTGTTGCTATGTGGTTCTGTACCTTTAAGACTCCTCCGCACTGTATGAGCAAAGGGGACAGCGGTATTTGTCTTCAGACAGTACGGGAACAATTTTCTGTCCGATCCCAATGTTGCAAAGTAATACGTGCATCTGTATAATGAAAATAAAAATTGGGGCATAAAATACATTTCTCACTTATACATTTTTCTACTTTTCGATTTTTATCTAATGGTGCCCTGCACGGAAATAATTAGCTATGCTACATGCTAAAATTAGCCTTCCCCTGTAAGAACTACGAATTTCACTCGTTTGCAGCTGTCAATTATATTTTCAACCTAATCTAGAAAAAGCGTTTTGATTTACTATGTGAAAAAGTTTTAATAAGGTAGAAAATACCTTTTGCTGACTTTGTTCTTGTTCCATTATGAATAGCGTTCCGAACGTCAATGGCGAAACCTCTCAAACTTCTTCCAATCCACCTCTTCACCCGCTTCTTTAAGGTATTAGTGATTGTGAAAATAGCGCCCCCTTCATTTCCGGAATGCAATAGTCCCATTTCCATATAAGGTCTGAGACTGACAGTGGTCCGTCCCCGCCCCTTTCCGCATGCTGCAGCCAAAACCCTCTCGTTCAATGTGACAGGGAGCCAATCAGAAAGCGCGGTGACGTAAGAACGGAGAGGATCCCGAACCGTTCACATGACATGACGAGCAGCAAATAGAGCAGCTGCTCCTTTTATCAAACGGCTTTTCTTTTTGTTTCGTCTTTAAAGTGATCCACAAACTATCACTGCTGCTCCTGCATCATCTTATTATTCTGAATTCATTATGGGATGTTGGGTTTTACTGGATCTTCTTCTGGAACCGGGACGTTCAGTAGAACCGGTTCTGGTTCCGTGTTGCTCCTGGACTCTCAAACCGACCGAACCTGTTGGACTTTTATCGGCTCTGAGGTCACAGAGGTTTGGGAAATCGGCCAACGATCCTTAAACCAACCAGACCTAAAACTCACATCTCCTCTCGACCTCTGACCTCATGCTGACTCTGGTCGCTATGGTAACGGTTACATATCCCTTCAAAATAAGATACAGATGCGCTACAAAAACATTTTAGTTTACTAACAATATCGACTGATGGACCCTGAGCTGTTTCTCCTCTGGGAGACGAGAGACGCTGAAGTGATGCTCAGGAGACACTGGGTCTCCATGGTGATCCGGTCACCTGACCATGCAGAGCAGCTTGGACTGTGGGAATCAACCCACCGGGACAAACCCATCCTCCTGCCTCTCTGGGCCTGCAGACAAACTTTCCAAAGAATCTGATCTGGTTCTGTTCATTTTGCCCGCTTGTGGATCCATGTTGGCGCCAAAACGCCACCGAGAGAATCTGTTGAAGGATTTTCAAAATAAAAGATCCTCCAGACTCACATGATAAATTAAACGGAAAAATACCGGTCGGTACCGGCTTTCCATCACGTGTCCCTCTGAACCGAAAGGTTCTGGTCCATTCACTGATTTATCTTCAGTACTCATGAAGGAGCAGAAACAGAATCCAGTCTGGTCCAGTTCAGGTCGGGTTCCAGGTCCAACTGAAACCAATGGTGCAGATGAAACGGGTCCAACCTGGTCCACCCAGAACCACTTTGCCGAACCTGCAGAGTTTAAAGCCTTTCAACCACGACTCAGCAAAACATGACAAGCAGGATCACACTTGAGAGTTTTATTAAAAGATCAAGAATCAGAACCACTTCTGGACCACAGATTAATCAGAACATTGTTTCAGAACCGGCCGGCCGGCCAGAATCAGCTCTTCAAATATCTTTGGCAGATTCATCGTCTTCAGTAATTTCATCACTGTGACGTTTTGCTTGGTGTCGCTTCGGTTCGGACCGTCGGCTGAAAGAGTAAAAGAGCGTCTAAAACATGAGGAAGCAGCTTCCTGTTGGCTCTCAGCAGCTTCCTGTTGGCTCTCAGCAGCTTCCTGTTGGCTCTCAGCAGCTTCCTGTTGGCTCTCAGCAGCTTCCTGTTGGCTCTCAGCAGCTATAAGGCAGAAAAGAAACCGGTCTCTGCTCAGGGCATGGTAGAAGCGGAATTATTGCTGAGAAGCACGGACCCGGCTCGGCCCAGAAGAACCTGCTTTCAAGCAGTCCTCTTGCAGACGTGGATGAAGTAGCAGGGTGGCGGGTCCTGGCCCGGCCGGAAGGCCTTGAAGTCTCCATAGACGGTGTGCTCCATGTTGGCGCCGAAGGCGTCGCTCAGCAGCTCGCCAAAGCTCTGCAGCCGGTGAGGGTAGTAGGACAGCCGGAACTTACTGCACAGAACCGGAACAGGGACATTATTCTGGTTGTCGGGTCAGACAGGATACAAAAAGCTCAGCGATGGCCAGCCAATCGGCCACAAGCTCACCTGACTTCAGGAAGCTTCTGCAGCGCTGCCTGAGGCACCTGGATGGTGTAGTCCAAGGTGATCATGTGAGGCTTACTGTTGACCCACAGAACCGAGGTGGTGATGTCCTGGGTCAGATCGCTCTGCAAAAAAACCACGGCACGGGTCAGACACGGTTCTGCTCAAGGTTCTGATTAGACCTGCTTCTATGGCGTTAACTCTGGTGTCATTAGCCATGGTTGGCTAATGACACCAGAGTGTCATTAGCCAACCATGGCTAATGACATGGTTAACTAATGACACCAGCCATAGCTAAAGATGGCTAAAGAAACCAGCCACAGCTAACGATGGCTAATGACACCAGCCACAGCTAACCATGGCTAATGACACCAGCCATAGCTAACCATGGCTAATGACACCAGCCATAGCTAACTATGGGTAATGACACCAGCCATAGCTAACCATGGCTAATGAAACCAGCTATATGGTTAGGGTTAAATGAAATTGATCAGGTGAATTTCCATGAATAAATCAAACATGGCAAAACATAAAATAGAAAATAAAAATAAACTGAAAAATAAAAGTAAAATAAAATGTAACTTGTCAGAGAAGTGTCAATTACCAAATAAATATGAATACTTGTAAAACAAAATGTATTTAAAAATGATTAAAAATGAGAATAAAACTAAAATAGATATAATTTAACATTTTAGCTTACGCTTAATAATCCATCAGAGAAAAACATTTTTCTTCTTTTCTAGTTTTCCAGATTCATTGATAACATCGTTCATCCGTAATTAGTTCTGAAATTTGGTTCTGTTCGGACCGGTCCTGTTCAGCAGATGCTGCAACTGCAGTAGAACTGGTTCTAGTCAGTACCACCAAGTACTGCTGCGTGCTAACTGGTTCCAGTTAGCACGCTAATCATAGCATGCTAACACTAGCAAACTACAACTAGGCACCATGTGAACAACAACAAGGTTGAAGTTAGCACACTAGCATACATCTGTATGCTAGTGTAATACTACCGGGATATCAGGCTAACAAGCTCCATTAGCAGAGCTAGCATTAGCATGGAGTATTAGCATGCTCCATGTGGAGCTCTGAGCCTCTGAACCATCGTTTAGCTTTTGCTGTCTGGATTTCTGTTGCTGCGTCTGAAGCTGTGAAAACGCAGAGAGAAGCGACTTCCTGTTACCTTGTAGTAAATGTTCTTGCCCTGTGGGGCGCGGCCCGTCTCCAGGATGTAGTCGTAGTTTCGGTGATCGATGATGAGGATCCCGCCGGGTCGCACCATGCTGGCGATGTTACGGAGCGCCAGGCGCTGGTCGCTCTGGTCCCCTGTGACGAACGGCAACGCATCACTGTCTTGAGGTCAAAGGTCGACACCGTACGGTTCTGTCCAAACCTTTGAAGTCCGGCAGGTGAGCGAAGGAGTTCCCGAGGCAGATGACAGCGTCGTAGCCGTCCGCGGGTCTGTGGATGTCATCAGGCAACGTCAGCCAGTTGGCCTCTTCGATCACTGGACACACACCGAGAAGCTTCAGGACCCGATCCGGTCAGTACAACCGGTTCTGGTTCCGGTCGGGTTCTGGTCCTACCCCACTGGTCGAAGGCGGCCTCCTTGCGGCGCTCCCAGCGCGCCTTCAGGGCGAACTTCAGCATCTTGTCGCTGGCGTCGACGCTCACCATCTGAAAACCTTCCTCCACCAGCATGATGGAGTCCACTCTGCAAAGACGGGTCAGAACCGGGTCAGGTGTTGCTGTTTTATTGAAGGCTGCCGCTGTACATAAATCGTGTTGCTACGTGACAGCTGCTAACGCTTCTGGATTTAAAGGCCTGCGTCACCAGCCCAACAGTTTCGCTGTGCTGCATTGCTCCACCTTGTGTTGTTGTCCGTTTGCTAAAAAAAGCAACCAGGAAGGTAAACCTCCTGCCTGAGCTCTGGCCCCTGAAGCCTCTGGAGACACACCTGGATTCATTTCATCAGCTTTAGGTCGCTCAGAAAATCTCAGAGAACATTGAAAAGAAAACGGTAGTGACGTTTTCCACTTGTTGCTGATGCTAAAACTCTGTTTTGCTGATGCTAAAACTCTGTTTTAGCATCAGCAACAAGTGGAAAACGTCACTACCGTAACTCATGGGGATGTCGCGCACAGGGAACCGCGGCTGGCAGCTTACCCGGTCCCGCAGGCCACGTCCAGCACCGTCCGCACGCCGTTCCGCTTCAGCAGGGAAACCACCCAGCTCTTGTATTCCTGGGTCCGGCTCTGGATATCTCCGATGTACAACTCCCACACTTTGGCCGCCTTCCCGTCGGCGTACTGATCCGGAAGTCCCTCGGCGGCCACGCCGAGAGAGCGGGTCCTGAATACGCTGTCGACCGACATACTGTCCGCCTGCTGCCCTGCGGCAGGGTAGGTCTGGGGGTAGAAGGCGAGCTGGAGGCAGGCTGACCCTCCGGCTGGCTGCTGGTGTTTATATAAGACCCGCAGCACGAGAAAACCTTAAGCCAATGGCGTTCTGCTGCGGAAGGACGCCTACTTTCTGATTGGCCGACTCTCTCAAGCTCCGCCCCTTTGTTGGTCACGTTGGCGGAAACGCCTCTTCAAACTCTGCCCTGAGTTTGGTCTCGCAGGTTCTCCTGAAGCCGAACTTTCTCATCGTCTTTGCGCTAAAAGCTGAGCAGATGTTTCGGGTTTCAAAGTGTTTTGGAGTTTTTTTTAGAGGTTTTGGGCTTACGCTGGATGTTCTGAGGATTCTGGGTTCGTTTCCCGTTTCCAACCTGAACACTCACCTTTGACCCCGCCTGTCATCAGGAACATTTCGTTCCGTAAACTTTTGCAGTATTTCATGGACAGATTGTTAAATAATGTTCAGCTTCCTGAAGTGGAGCTGGACCCATCAGAACCTGCTCTGATGTTTCATTATTAAGAAAGATAGAAAATGTCCAACATTAATACTGACAGATGAAGTCCAGTGATGCAACTTACAGTTTATTCTTTCTTCCCTAAAAATGAATTACAGAAACACAAAACCACACCATCTTATGATTTATGTTGATTATAAAATGCTAACCATATTCAGAGAAAAATCAGACACCAAAAATTATTCATTTTTTTTCTTCACGAGGGTCGATAATCGGAGGTTTTATGCACAAACAGCTCAAATTAAATACTGTTATTGGAGTACATAATCAATTAGATTAAAATATATGTGAAAATGGAAAACAAACTTGATTTTAGGATGATTAAGTTATATCCTGACATTAATGTAGATAATTTAATAATGTTTATAACCAAACTGATCAAACAAAAAAACTCCAGGTAACAGAAAGGAGAGTGTTACCATGGAAAGCATTAAACACTGCTGTTAGCTTCAACTAAGAATAACAAACATATTTTCTTCCCAGAAGTAATCTTATTATCTAGCACTAAATTATGGAAAAACTAATAATAACAATAATATTTAGTAACAAACAAATTCAAATAAATGATGCTAAACTCATAATAAACAGAATTCAAACTGAAAGTGAATGAAATCAGATTTTAGACAAAAACATTAAATGAACTAAAATATTTTCTAAAGAAAACAGAATGTTATGTTGTTGATGAATATGTGGAAATACAACCAGAACAGCAAAGACAACGAAACAATGAACAATGAATTAATGCAGAAAATATTTCTGGTTTAAAACTGAGTTTTTTTTTACTTTTTAATGAAAGGAAGTAATTTGCTATAAGTAATTATTGATTTCTAGAGAATCTGCATGAAATGAAAGCAGATTTTTCTGCTTTCATCTGAATAATTTTCAGAAACCCTTGAGTTGTTCCCGTGGACAGGAAGTTAAATCTTATTTATTTTTTATATTTTGTGTTTTGGACTTGGAAGATGTTCAAAAGTAAATCTGTTAAACTGCTGCAGCATGAAGCCTGAGCCTCCTCCCGCTCTGATTGGCTGAGCCTCCTCCCGCTCTGATTGGATGAGTGCAGCTGGGTTCGGCTGCAGCCGGTACCGTCTAGGTTCGGTTGGATCAGCCAGTTTGATCAGCGCCGAGCCGCAGCTGCAGCCGTTCACTCCGAGCAGAACCTGAGCACCGGCTCAGCGGCGGCCCTACAGGGTCGAACCGGTTCTGGTCCGGTTCGACTCGAACCGGCAGGCTTGCAGGGAAATAACTGAAGCCCGACAGAGGGCGCCGCATTGAGGGAAGCAGAGGGTACAAAGAGCAGCAACGTGATGGGAACCACGTCATCACGCAGCTGAACATTATGGGATGCATCACCATGGAAACATCAGATCTGCAGCTGAAGAATTTCTTCAGAATGTTTGGTACTGTTCTGGACCTGAACAGAAGTCAGAGGGTCGGTTCTGCTCGGTCCCGTATGGAGCTACATTAGGGTGACTATGGAGCTACATTAGGGTCACTATGGAGCTTTATTAGGGTGACTATGGAGCTACATTAGGGTTCTGTATGGAGCTACATTAGGGTCACTATGGAGCTTTATTAGGGTGACTATGGAGCTACATTAGGGTCACTATGGAGCTTTATTAGGGTGACTATGGAGCTACATTAGGGTTCTGTATGGAGCTACATTAGGGTCACTATGGAGCTACATTAGGGTTCTGTATGGAGCTACATTAAGGTGACTATGGAGCTACATTAGGGTCACTATGGAGCTACATTAGGGTTCTGTATGGAGCGATATTAGGGTCCTGAATGGAGCTACGTTAGGGTCACTATGGAGCTACGTTAGGGTCACTATGGAGCTACGTTAGGGTGCTGTACAGAGCTACATTAGGGTGCTGTATGGAGCTACATTAGGGTCCTGAATGGAGCTACGTTAGGGTCACTATGGAGCTACATTAGGGTCACTATGGAGCTACATTAGGGTTCTGTATGGAGCTACATTAGGGTCACTATGGAGCTACATTAGGGTCACTATGGAGCTACATTAAGGTGACTATGGAGCTACATTAGGGTCACTATGGAGCTACATTAGGGTTCTGTATGGAGCTACATTAGGGTCACTATGGAGCTACATTAGGGTCACTATGGAGCTACATTAGGGTCACTATGGAGCTACATTAGGGTCACTATGGAGCTTTATTAGGGTGACTATGGAGCTACATTAGGGTTCTGTATGGAGCTACATTAGGGTCACTATGGAGCTACATTAGGGTCACTATGGAGCTACATTAGGGTTCTGTATGGAGCGATATTAGGGTCCTGAATGGAGCTACGTTAGGGTCACTATGGAGCTACGTTAGGGTCACTATGGAGCTACATTAGGGTCACTATGGAGCTACATTAGGGTCACTATGGAGCTACATTAAGGTGACTATGGAGCTACATTAGGGTCACTATGGAGCTTTATTAGGGTGACTATGGAGCTACATTAGGGTTCTGTATGGAGCTACATTAGGGTCACTATGGAGCTACATTAGGGTCACTATGGAGCTACATTAAGGTGACTATGGAGCTACATTAGGGTCACTATGGAGCTTTATTAGGGTGACTATGGAGCTACATTAGGGTTCTGTATGGAGCTACATTAGGGTCACTATGGAGCTACATTAGGGTTCTGTATGGAGCTACATTAGGGTCACTATGGAGCTACATTAGGGTCACTATGGAGCTACATTAGGGTTCTGTATGGAGCTACATTAGGGTTCTGTATGGAGCTACATTAGGGTGACTATGGAGCTACATTAGGGTGACTATGGAGCTACATTAGGGTGACTATGGAGCTACATTAGGGTTCTGTATGGAGCTACATTAAGGTGACTATGGAGCTACATTAGGGTTCTGTATGGAGCTACATTAGGGTGACTATGGAGCTACATTAGGGTGACTATGGAGCTACATTAGGGTTCTGTATGGAGCTACGTTAAGGTCCTGAAAGGAGCTATATTAGGGTCATGTTGAAATAATATTTTAAATTAGCACAATACTGCACAGGATAGTTTTGATACATATGAAATATACCATAGAAAGTTAACGTACACTCTACATTCATATAAATTTAAAGATCCAAACTAAAACAACGGCTCACTCTCTGAACGTATATAAATTCTTAAGGAGGATTCGACAGAAAACAGGCCTAGACTCCTTAAATCTCTTTAGACAGGGAGTCTGTCTGCCAGACAATTAACAAATTCCTGAGCATGGTTCAAAAGTTCACTAGGATCTTAAAACTTTTTATAAATAATTTTATTTATATTAGAATTAAATATATTTCTTTAAGCATGTTTTGAATTAGTTACTTCTTAGATCCAAACTTATAGTCATTATTTAGCATTACATTTTGTGCAAGCTTGGTTAAAAAACACCAACTGGTTTCTTGTTGAAGCATCTTGAGGCAGAGATAACGTTCCAGTTCCACGCTGTAAATCAGATCGTCTAAGAAGAAGGCTGTTACGAGAAGAGCTGGAGGTTTGGGTCTCAGAGGTAATAAAATTAACATTAAGACAGCCCACACAAAGGAAAAAATCACACCTCCTAATGCATATATTTAAATGAGGAGAATACGCATTCTATAAAATGGTTTGTTTCACAGCAGAAGTTGGAATCTCTTTGTGCTGAGTGAGAGTTTCCCGGAGGATGCATCTTCTGTTAATATTTTGTCTTTTTACTCAGTTCTTTGTCTCTGTTTTGTCATGTCTTGGACTTTTGCTCTAGGTGAGATGCTTGTTGTAAAGTTCTTCTTGGATTGAATTTCTGTGGATAAAACTCTGAATATCTGAAGTCTGACATCGTATGATTGCTCTTTTCTCTCTGCATACGTATACAGGCACAGGAATTCGGGACAAAGAATTAATTAAAGAGCTAAATTGAGTTATTCCTCTTTTTAAATTCTTAACAGTCACTATGGAGCTACGTTAGAGTCATGCAGTTCTTTTTTCTTTGAAACTGAAAAAATCTGAATTTAAACTGAAATGAAAAAAATAAGATGCGAAGCAGAACAAACTGGAACACTTTGTGTAAAAGCTTTAAACAAGAGCAATAAAATGAAACCGTTTGATTTTAAACGCACATTTATAATCCCAGTAAAAGCAGAAAATATGAAATGACACTAATTGATTACTTTAGGAATCTGGTCATTGAGTCATTTGTTCAGTTTGTCTCTTTGCCATCAACATTTCATCATTTCTCATAAACTAAATATCTGGACATTTATACACATTTCAGGATTTTTCTGAAATTGCAGTAAAGCTGCAGTTTATGACTTTTATAAAAATATTTTCTACATATTTGTTTAAACTGCCAAAACAATCTGCTCTTCCTTCTCCAAACGACCAGTCAGAGCCGGGAGGCGGGGCTTAGCGCTAGGGACGCACCAATTCATCTGTGCTGATTAGCAAAAACAAATTTGTTTATCAAAAACAATTTGGTATTGGCAGGTCAGGACTTTTAATAGACCGGTGATCGGCCAGAAAACTCCAATCGGTGCAGCCAGACTTAGCGCTGTTAATCACAACCTGCTGTGGCGCTGCTCATCTCCCCCGGCTCTCTTCCGCACTGCAACTTGCACATGCTGTCATGAATGCTAAGCCCAGTTAGCATAGCCACCGATGACAGCCAAGTTGTTTCTCTGCCATGAGCACATTTAGCAGCGAGTACATGGTGGTGATCAGCAGCACTAAGCTCCGCCTCCTGGCTCTCACCGTTTTTGGAGATCGATGTTTCAGAAATGAAACATCAGTTTGTCTCCGAACAAACTGTTACAGTTACCATGGCAACAATTTGAAGAAAAAGAGAAAAATCCTTTTTAAAAAGTTATAAATTTCATTCTACATGGAGAGAAGGCGGCCATTTTAACGTTTTAACCTCTGCCCTGAGCGCCGACTGCCAGGTTCCTCAGCTTAAAGGTTCCAAAGCTTAAAGGTTCCAAAGCTTAAAGGTTCCAAAGCTGTGGTTCAGGAGCCCGGGCCGGAGCGGGAGCGGCCGGCTCCTGGCCGGAGCTTCGGTCTCTGCGTTTCTGACGCCAAACAACATAAAGTCTGAGCAGCAACACGGCCGCCACCAGAACCGCGGCGGCCCCGGCCCAGACGCAGAGGAAAGGCCCCGACGGAGCTGAGGCGGCCCTCAGGACGCTGTCGCGATCCGCCGGGGTCACGACCTCACCTGCTGCCACGGCGACGCACCGCACCTGTCCTGTCAGCAGGAATCCTGGGCGGCAGGAGCACAGGAAGCTGCCGAAGGTGTTGAGGCAGATCTGGTCGCACTGCCCCATGTGACACTCGTCGATGTCCACACACCGCGGCCCGTCCAGCAGGAAGCCGTCCGCGCAGCGGCACGCCGCGCCGCCCGCCGCGCACACGGGCGGACAGCTCTGCTGGGCGCAGTGCAGCCGGCAGCGCCGCGGGTCGCCGGCGTCCGGGACGTAACCGTGGAAACAGGAGCACCTGACCCCGCCCTCGCCGTCCGCACACTCCTGCTGGCAGGGGGCGTCGTCGCACCGGAAGGGGCCCTTTAAGAAGCGCTCTTGCTCCCAGCATGCATTGCTGTCCGTGGTTCTGCACAGAAACCCGTCGGGTCTGTCGGAACATGGCCGCTCTGTCCAGACCTGGTACCGGGCCAGCGCCACGCAGCTGGGCGAGCAGGCCGCTGCGCCGGCCGCCCACCGGACCCAGGACGAGTTGAAGGTCCTGTTGGCGGCGCCGGAGGTCCAGCGGTACCCTCTCAGCGGTTCTGCCGGGTCACTGCAGGCCCCAGTCGGCAGCCGCAGTCCCATCCAGAAGCTTCCGGACAGAACCGGAGCCAGTCGGGCCAACAGCCGCTGGCTGCTCTGAGCCTGCAGCGTCAGCAGCTCCCCGTCCTGCCTGCGGCACACCGCCGCCGCCGCATCAAAGTCCAGTCTGGCCCGGTTCACCGTCAGGCAGTGGCCTTCAAAACACAGCGGCAGGCAGGCCTGCTGCCGGCCCGGCCCGGCCTCCAGAACCAGCACCAGCAGAGCCCACAGCAGAGCAGCCATTCCAGCAGCCAGCCGCTGAGGTTCTGAGCCTCGACCCGCCCGACGCATCCGCTCCGGAAAGCCGGGCTCCAGCCGGGCCCCAGCCGGTCCCGGGGGCCCAGAGAGCAGGAAGGAAACCAGAGGCAGAGACCCGGATCGGAACCGCACAGCTAAAACAAACACTCTCACTCTGTTCAGGGATCAGGCCACAGCAGAACCCAGCAGAACTTTTAACCGTGTTCATGGACCAAACAGGACATTCAGGTTCAGTGGAAGCCAGCAGCCTGGCCGAGCCGCGCTCTGTGCTCAGCACCAGAACCTTAAACGGATCCGTCAGGAGACGGGAAGGACTGAGACAGGCTGTGAGGGAGCAGGACGATTTGTCCTGCAGGTGGAAACAGCAACAGACCAAAGCAGGAACGATTTCCTCCAGATCTGCTCGTCTCCCTGATCTTGAAACAGAAACGGCTCAACGTGAGTCGCAGCCTGATGACGAGTCAAATGTGGCGCTGAAGTTTGATTTTATTGGAGTTTATAACCAGAGACTTACTGGAGAGACGATCACTGGTCAGGACAAACATGAGGACGTCCAACTGGTCCATCCTGTCCAGCTGAGGGAGTAGAAATGAAAATATGACTGAATGTCACTGGTGTAAATCAGAGATATCTGAAAAGGACTGAATAAGCCTGCAAGTGGAATAAATTAAAAACAAAACCAAAGTGGACCCAACACGGAGCCTTGTGGGACCCCATAAGTTAAGGTGGCGGAGTCAGACGAGAACCTGTGCGTCTAAACGCAGAACGTCCCAATAAATGTGAGACACCAGCCAGGACCTGGTGGACAGTCAGAGAGCTGATGAAACCAGCACCGAGCATTTCACTCATCAGCGCCACCAACAGGTCGTTATGGACTCTCGCTGAGGCCGTCAGTGGAAAGGAGTTTAGAAAGCAGACTAAAGGATCAGAGACCCGAGGCTCACTAAAGCAGGATCTGAGTCGAGTTTCTACAACTGAAGTCATTTCCTGACAAAGAGAAGCTTCAGATGAGACCAGGAACTGGAACCTCGTCTTTTCACTAATAATTAATACTAATTATTGACAAAACTGTTGGACCAGTGGCAATTAGAGCCTGGACAAGCAGAGAGGGGGCAATATTTCCAACAAACATGTCGAAAGTTTAATTTGACCAACTGGTGAAGTCCAGTCAGTTCATGGAATTGGAACAAAAACAGAAAAGGATCCGAACACCGAGGCTCAGCAGGGAGTCCAAACCCTTCTTCATGAAAAACTGAGGAATATGATGGAGTCACCATTTCAGGCTGGAAGGCAAACAATACTGCTGTTGGTATTAAATAACACTTTTGGATTATTTTTGCTCTGGTGAACATTATTGCTAAAATAAAATGATCTGCCATCAATAACTGCCTTGTTATGAGACTCAAGATTTTGAAATGTTCCCAGTGGAAAACCATACCAACTTTATTTATAAAGCACTTTAAAACAACCACAGCTGATACAAAGTGCTGCACATAAAATAGATAAAAACTCTTACAGTTTAAAACAACAAACTTACAATATGAAACTAGATCTCGCTGGAGTTGAAGGCCAAGTAAAATAGAAGGGTTTTAAGACGAGCTTTAAAAGTGGACAGTGAAGGGGCCTCTGACCTGCAGGTCATTCCATAACTTAGGACCCCGACAGAGAAAGCTCTGTCCCCTCTGAGCTTCCTTCTAGATCTCGGTTCCTCCAAGAGCAACTGATCTACAGACCTGAGAGATCGATAAGGTATGTAAGGGTGAAGAAGCTCAGTGAGGTAAGCCGGGGCAAGATCATGCAGCGATTTTAAAACAAACATAGGAATTTTAAAACGGATCCTAAAATAAACAGGCAGCCAGTGAAGTGAAGCCAAGACAGGGGTTACATGCTCTCTCTTTCCAGTTCCTGTCAAAAGTCTTGCAGCCGCATTCTGAAGCAGTTGCAGACGTGAGAGCAGTGACTGACAAACTCCCAGATATAGAGAGTTACAATAATCCAGTCGAGTTGAAATAAAAGCATGGATCACTGTTTCAAAAATGCTGCCTGGAAAGAAAAAGATTTTACTGATGCCAATCGCCTTACATGATAAAAACTGGACTTAACCACGGCTCTAATGTGGCTGTCCAATTTAAAATCACTGTCCACCTTAAAACCAAGATCTGTAATAACAGGTTTAAAATACACCTCCAGACTGGTCCTTTTCCACAGGCCATCTGGTTCCCCATCTGGTTGAACCGGGACAAATTAGGATGAATTGGAACGAACTGGCAGTGGTCATTTAAAGAATCTCCCAGAAGCTCCATCGCCATCAGGAGCAGGAATAAAGGAATAAACATGAAGTCACTGAATCAACATGTTTGACTGGATGATTCAGATTAAATCTGCCAGTAAAAAGCAGGTATTCAGAGAAACCTGCAGGGTGAGACTGGGACAAGTTAAGAGTCCTTAGCAGGACGATTCAAAGGATCAACAGCAGAAATGTTAAAATCCTCAGTGATCAAGATCCTATTTATCTTGATTACTGATCAAAAGTCCTGGAAGTCTAAAAGAAAAGATGAATCTGGACCAGGCGGTCGATAAATCATCTATAGGTTCTATCTTGCCGATTCGGGCCACAAAGGACCTGAAGGTACCTGAAGCCATCGCTGGACATAAAACAGACCGTGAGGTGACAGAAATGGCTCCACCAGCCGTCAGCACAGATTCACAGGATGCGAAGCATCATTTCCACGTCTCAGAAATAAAGGAGCAAACCCGAGCCATTCAGAATGAAGGACTTGTTGGCAACAGAGCGTGGCGCCGCAGACACCCTCGGCTTCAGAGGACAACATGTCGGATCGTCTGGCACCAACACACCCGAGGCCGAATCGCCCGGCGGCACCCGGAAGGATCCCACGGCGAAGCCGGGCCTCTTCCCCCGTTTCCTTCGCCTGCACGGCCAAAGCAGAGACACGTCCACAGGCCAAAGACGAGGGAGGGACAGCGGATCAGTGGAGGCAGGACTGTTGCTCCTGTCCCTTGACCCTGAAGGTCGACCATCACAAACTCGATCTGCAGACAGGAAGGCAGCAAGAAGGGCAAACACACAACCTGACAGGAGCAAACACAGACGCCATCTTGCCGGTCCAGAACACGTCCAAACATTTATTTACATTTCATACCACTTTGGTTGCTATGACGACAGAGTACCACTAACGAGAAGGTCCAAACGATGATGACCTGATGATGACCTGATGATGACCTGATGATGACCTGATGATGACCTGATGATACCTGATGATACCTGATGATGACCTGATGATGACCTGATGATACCTGATGATGACCTGATGATACCTGATGATGACCTGATGATGACCTAATGATACCTGATGATACCTGATGATGACCTGATGATGACCTGATGATGACCTGATGATACCTGATGATACCTGATGATGACCTGATGATGACCTAATGATACCTGATGATACCTGATGATGACCTGATGATGACCTGATGATGACCTGATGATACCTGATGATGACCTGATGATGACCTGATGATACCTGATGATGACCTGATGATGACCTGATGATGACCTGATGATACCTGATGATACCTGATGATGACCTGATGATGACCTGATGATACCTGATGATGACCTGATGATGACCTAATGATACCTGATGATACCTGATGATGACCTGATGATGACCTGATGATGACCTGATGATGACCTGATGATACCTGATGATGACCTGATGATGACCTGATGATACCTGATGATGACCTGATGATGACCTGATGATACCTGATGATACCTGATGATGACCTGATGATGACCTGATGATGACCTGATGATGACCTGATGATACCTGATGATGACCTGATGATGACCTAATGATACCTGATGATGACCTGATGATGACCTGATGATACCTGATGATGACCTAATGATGACCTGATGATGACCTGATGATGACCTGATGATACCTGATGATACCTGATGATGACCTAATGATACCTGATGATGACCTGATGATACCTGATGATACCTGATGATGACCTGATGATGACCTGATGATGACCTGATGATGACCTGATGATGACCTGATGATACCTGATGATACCTGATGATGACCTAATGATACCTGATGATGACCTGATGATACCTGATGATGACCCGATGATGACCTGATGATACCTGATGATGACCCGATGATGACCTGATGATACCTGAT
Source organism: Poeciliopsis prolifica (assembly GCF_027474105.1). NCBI lineage: Eukaryota > Metazoa > Chordata > Actinopteri > Cyprinodontiformes > Poeciliidae > Poeciliopsis > Poeciliopsis prolifica. The sequence goes on from NW_026562412.1 coordinate 432,064, forward strand.
GATGACCTAATGATGACCTAATGATGACCCGATGATACCTGATGATGACCCGATGATACCTGATGATGACCCGATGATACCTGATGATGACCTGCTGATGACCCGATGATGACCTGATGATACCTGATGATGACCTGATGATGACCTGATGATGACCTGATGATACCTGATGATACCTGATGATGACCTAATGATGACCTGATGATGACCTGATGATGACCTGATGATACCTGATGATACCTGATGATGACCTAATGATGACCTGATGATGACCTGATGATGACCTGATGATACCTGATGATGACCCGATGATGACCTGATACCTGATGATGACCCGATGATGACCTGATGATACCTGATGATGACCTAATGATGACCTAATGATGACCCGATGATACCTGATGATGACCCGATGATACCTGATGATGACCTGCTGATGACCCGATGATGACCTGATGATGACCCGATGATGACCTGATGATACCTGATGATACCCGATGATGACCTAATGATACCTGATGATGACCCGATGATGACCTGATACCTGATGATGACCCGATGATGACCTGATGATACCTGATGATGACCTAATGATGACCTAATGATGACCCGATGATACCTGATGATGACCCGATGATACCTGATGATGACCTGCTGATGACCCGATGATGACCTGATGATGACCCGATGATGACCTGATGATACCTGATGATGACCTGCTGATGACCTGATGATACCTGATGATGACCTGATGATGACCTGATGATACCTGATGATGACCTGCTGATGACCTGATGATACCTGATGATGACCTGATGATACCTGATGATGACCTGATGATGACCTGATGATGACCCGATGATGACCTGATGATGACCCGATGATGACCTAATGATGACCCGATGATGACCCGATGATGACCCGATGATGACCTAATGATGACCTGATGATGACCTGATGATACCTGATGATGACCTGATGATGACCTGATGATGACCCGATGATGACCCGATGATGACCCGATGATGACCTGATGATGACCTGATGATACCTGATGATGACCTGCTGATGACCTGATGATACCTGATGATGACCTGATGATACCTGATGATGACCTGATGATGACCTGATGATGACCCGATGATGACCCGATGATGACCCGATGATGACCTGATGATGACCCGATGATGACCTGATGATGACCCGATGATGACCCGATGATGACCTGATGATGACCTGATGATGACCCGATGATGACCCGATGATGACCCGATGATGACCCGATGATGACCCGATGATGACCTGATGATACCTGATGATGACCTGATGATACCTGATGATGACCTGATGATGACCTGATGATGACCCGATGATGACCCGATGATGACCCGATGATGACCTGATGATGACCCGATGATGACCCGATGATGACCTGATGATGACCTGATGATGACCTGATGATGACCCGATGATGACCCGATGATGACCTGATGATGACCTGATGATGACCCGATGATGACCTTATGATGACCCGATGAATAGAATAGAATAGCATTTATTGTCATTGAACAGGATTCAACGAAATTTCTATTGCAACTCCCCTGCAAAAAGTCAAAATATACAATATTAAATAAACAAACACACAATAATAATATATACAACTAAAATTAACTAAAGACACTCAACCACACCAAAGAAGAAGCAGCAGGTCCAATTATGGTAAAGTGCAGATGATGTGACAGTGCAAGTGCAATGGCTTTGTGGGGTGGGGGTGTGTGGGGGGGGGGGTGTATGTGAGGTTATGATATGTGTGGGAGGGGGCGGCAGGGAGTAATGGCTCTGACGGCTGTGGGGAAGAAACTGTTTCTCAGTCTGTTTGTTGTAGTCCGTATATTCCTGAACCGCTTGCCTGATGGCAGCGGCACAAACAGTCTGTGGCCCGGGTGGCTGGAATCCATGGCTATGGATCCAGCTCTCTTCTTGACCCGGCCTATGTAAATAGAGTCCAGGTCCGGGAGGGGGCATCCCACAATGCCTTGTGCTGTTCTCACCACCTGTGTCAGTTGTTTCCTCTCCAGTGCTGTGCAGCTACCATACCACACAGTCACGTTGAGGCAGAGGACGCTCTCGATCGTCGCCCTGTAAAAGTTCACGAGCAGCCGTGAGGAAAGTCCAGCCCGTCTCAGTTTCCTGAGGAAGAAGAGCCTTTGTTGTGCTTTCTTCACCAGGTGGGAGGTGTTGGTATTCCAGGAGAGGTCAGAGGTGATGTGGAGGCCCAGGAACTTGATGTTGTCCACACGCTCCACCTCTTCTCCATCTATGAGAAGGGAGTGTGACCCGTCCTCCTGGACCTTCTGTAGTCCACAATGACCTCCTTGGTCTTCCCTGTGTTCAGCACCAAGTTATTGGCTGAACACCACTGAGTGAGCTGCAGAATCTCCTCTCTGTAGTGGGTCTCGTTGTTGTCTGAAATGAGACCCACTACTGTTGTGTCGTCCGCAAACTTGACGACTGTGTTGGTGGGTGGATGGCAACGCAGTCGTGTGTAAACAGGGTGAAGAGAGCTGGGCTGAGCACACAGCCCTGCGGCGTGCCTGTGTTGAGGACCAGTGGGGACGATGTTGAGCCACCTATTCTCACCACCTGAGGCCTGTTGGTGAGGAAGTCTCTGATCCAGTGGCACAGTGAAGCAGGCAGCCCCACCTTGAGTAGCTTCAGCACCAGCTTGTCTGGGATGACGGTGTTAAATGCTGAGCTGAAGTCTACAAATAGCATCCTGACGTAGGTGTTGGGATGCTGCAGATGGGTCAGGGCTGTGTGCAGAGTGATGGAGACAGCATCCTCTGTTGACCGGTTCGCTCTGTAGGCGAACTGGAGGCTGTCCAGGTCTGCAGAGATGAAGTGTCTGATGTACCTCAGAAGAATCCTCTCAAAGCACTTCATGATCACCGGGGTCAGAGCGATGGGCCGGTAATCGTTCAGGCTGGTGATGGTCGTCTTCTTCGGTACAGGGATGATGGTGGAAGACTTGAGACACTCAGGAACCATGGTGAACTGCAGGGACAGATTGAAAATGTCCAGAAACACTCCTGCCAGCTGGTCGGCGCACGTTTTCAGCGTCTGGCCTGACACCTTGTCCGGTCCTGTAGCTTTGCGGGTGTTGATCCTCCTCAGGGTGGACGTCACCTGGTGCTGCTGCAGGACGAGAGGCTGGTACTGCTCTTCCAGTCGGGGTAGATGTACAGCTTCTCTGCTGCCCACTGTGTCAAAGCGGGCAAAGAAGCTGTTTAAGGTGTCAGGCAGGGTGGGGTCGCGGCTGGTCAGCTGAGTGCTGTGTTTGTAGTCTGTCATGGTCCTGATGCCTCTCCACATGCTACTGGGGTTGTTGTTGATGAAGTGTTCCTCAATCCGCTGTTTGTACTGGAGCTTGGCCTGCTTAATTCCTTTTTTCAGTTCCGACCGGGCCCTGCTATAAGCCAACCTGTCTCCAGATCTGTAGGCAGCATCCCGGGCTTTCAGCAGGGCCCGTACTGTGCTGTCCAGCCATGGTTTCTGGTTTGGAAACACTTTTATGGTCTTAACAGGGAGGACAGCATCGGTGCAGAACTGAATATAGGACAGAACGGACGATGAGTATTCCTCCAAGTCTGCTCCGTCCCTGAACACACTCCAGTCTGTGTGCTCAAAGCAGTCCTGAAGTGCAGAGGAGGCCTCCTCAGTCCAGACCTGAACTATTCTGGTGGTCGGCTTAGTTCTGCAGGCCAGAGGCTTGTAGACGGGAATCAGCTCCACTGAGATGTGGTCAGACATGCCCAGATGTGGACCTGCTACAGCCTTGTAGGCTCCGGGGTATTGCAGTAAACCTGATCCAAAATGTTATTGTCTCTGGTGGGAAAGTTTATGAACTTGTGGAATTTGGGAAACACAGCCTTCAGTTCCACGTGGTTAAAGTCCCCCGCCACAATCATGGCCGCCTCCGGGTTGGAGTTCATCTGCCCGCTGATCAGGCAGTATAGCTCCTCTAATGCTAACTTAGCATTAGCCCGCGGTGGTATGTAGACGGCCACGATCACAATGGACGAGAGTTCTCTCACCAACTTGAAGGGTCTGCATTTCACCGCCAGATATTCCAAGTCAGGAGAGCAGAATGTGCCGACAGAGTGTGTGACCGTACACCAGGCATTGTGTACATACAGTGCCAAACCTCCGCCTCTGCTCTTACCCGAAGCTGCCGTCCGATCCGCCCGGAACAGAGCGCGCCCCGTTATCTCCACCGCTGAGTCTGGGATGTTTTCATCCAGCCAGGTCTCTGTGACAACAGTCACACAGCTGTCCATCCGGCGAGAGATAATTCGGAGTCGCACCTCGTCGATTTTGTTGACGAGGGATCTGGCGTTGGCGAGGAAGAGGCTGGGGAGGGCCGGTCTGTGAGGGCCGGTCTGTGAGGGCCGGTCTGTGAGGGCCGATCTGTGAGGGCCGGTCTGTGAGGGCCGATCTGTGAGGGCCGGTGTGTGAGGGCCGGTCTGTGAGGGCCGGTCTGTGAGGGCCGGTGTGTGAGGGCCGGTCTGTGAGGGTTAGCTTGTAGCCTAGCACGCACGCCGGCTCTCTTGCCCCTCTTTTGTTTGCGCTGCCTCCTCCGTCGCCTTCGCAGCAGGGGGGGAATGATCATAGTCCCAGGTGTTCGAAGCAGCTCTGGAGGAATAAAGTCCAGCTTGGTGGGTGTGTGAAGTCCAAACTGTGCCCCTATGTTCCACAGTTCTGATCTGCTATAAGTTGTCAAGGCTTCCAGTAGTGTGTTGAGCGAAGACATCAATAAAAACAGGCTAACAAAAACGAAAACACGGGAGCTCCGAGCCGCTGCGTCTACACGCGCCGCCATCTTGGAGACCTGATGACCTGATGATGACCTAATGATGACCCGATGATGACCTGATGATGACCTTATGATGACCCGATGATGACCTGATGATGACCTTATGATGACCCGATGATGACCTAATGATGACCCGATGATGACCCGATGATGACCTGATGATGACCTAATGATGACCCGATGATGACCTTATGATGACCCGATGATGACCCGATGATGACCTAATGATGACCTGATGATGACCTAATGATGACCCGATGATGACCTGATGATGACCCGATGATGACCTGATGATGACCTAATGATGACCTGATGATGACCTAATGATGACCCGATGATGACCCGATGATGACCTAATGATGACCTGATGATGACCTAATGATGACCTGATGATGACCTAATAATGACCCGATGATGACCTGATGATGACCTAATGATGACCCGATGATGACCTAATGATGACCCGATGATGACCCGATGATGACCTAATGATGACCCGATGATGACCTGATGATGACCTGATGATGACCTAATGATGACCCGATGATACCTGATGATGACCTGATGATGACCCGATGATGACCTGATGATGACCTAATGATGACCTAATGATGACCTGATGATGACCCGATGATGACCTGATGATGACCTAATGATGACCCGATGATACCTGATGATGACCTGATGATGACCTGATGATGACCTAATGATGACCCGATGATGACCTGATGATGACCTAATGATGACCCGATGATACCTGATGATGACCTAATGATGACCCGATGATGACCTTATGATGACCTGATGATGACCTAATGATGACCCGATGATGACCTGATGATGACCTGATGATGACCTAATGATGACCCGATGATGACCTTATGATGACCTGATGATGACCTGATGATGACCTGATGATGACCTGATGATACCTGATGATGACCCGATGATGACCTAATGATGACCCGATGATGACCCGATGATGACCTGATCACATTAACAGAGAAATTCTTCCGTTTATTTTTGTTTCACTACAGGTGAGAATATTATGGGATGTTTAACGTTCATCCAGCGCAGTGTTTGGACCGGAACCGCCCGCCGGTACAAACAGGTTCATTACGTTAATATGTGACGTTATTGTGACATAACAGCAATAATAAATCACAAGTTGCTTCATTATGTGGAAACCTTATAATAAACTGAGCAGAGATGATGGATGAACAACGATCACAAGATTCCAAACGTTGTTATGTAACAGGATTCCTGAACATTTACATCTTTCACTAAGGAAGGTCGCCATTTTCCATCGGTACAATGCATGCTGGGACCATGACGCAGGCGTTATACAGCCAATAAACACACACACCTACACCTACACACACACACCTACACACACACACATCTACACACACACCTACACACACACACATCTACACATACACACATCTACACACACACACATTCACATCTACACACACAAACACACATCTACACACACATCTACACACACACACACACATCTACACACACATCCACATCTACACACACATCTACACACACACATCCACATCTACACACACATCTACATACACACACATCTACACACACATCTACACACACACAGATCCACATCCACACATTCACATCTACACACACACATCTACACACACATCCACACACACATCTACACACACATCCACACACACATCCACACACACACATTCACATCTACACACACATCCACACACACACACACACACACACATCTACACACACACACATTCACATCTACACACACATCTACATACACACATCTACACACACACACATCTACATACACACACATCTACATACACACACATCTACATACACACACATCTACACACACACACATCTACACACACATCCACACACACATCTACACACACATCTACACACACATCTACACACACATCCACACACACATCCACACACACATCTACACACACATCTACACACACACACATCCACATCTACACACACATCTACATACACACACATCTACACACACATCTACACACACAGATCCACATCCACACATTCACATCTACACACACACATCTACACACACATCCACACACACATCTACACACACATCCACACACACATCCACACACACACACATTCACATCTACACACACATCCACACACACACACACACACACATCTACACACACACATTCACATCTACACACACATCTACATACACACACATCTACACACACACACATCTACATACACACACATCTACATACACACACATCTACATACACACACATCTACACACACACACATCTACACACACATCCACACACACATCTACACACACATCTACACACACACACATTCACATCTACACACACATCTACATACACACACATCTACACACACACACATCTACACACACACACATCCACATCTACACACACATCTACATACACACACATCTACATACACACACATCTACACACGCACACACATCTACACACACACACATTCACATCTACACACACACATCTACACACACATCCACACACACATCTACACACACACACACAAACACATCTACACACACAAACACACATCTACACACACATCCACATCTACACACACACATTCACATCTACACACACACATCTACACACACATCCACACACACATCTACACACACACACACAAACACATCTACACACACAAACACACACATCTACACACACACACATCTACACACACACACATTCACATCTACACACACATCCACACACACATCTACACACACATCTACACACACACACATTCACATCTACACACACATCTACACACACATCTACACACACACACACATCTACACACACATCTACATACACACACATCTACACACACACACACACACATCTACACACACACACATTCACATCTCTACACACATCTACACACACACACACATCTACACACACACACACATTCACATCTCTACACACATCTACACACACACACACACATCTACACACACATCTACAGACACACCTACACACACATCTACACACACACACATCCACACACACACACACACACACCCACACACACATCTACACACACATCTACACACACATCCACATCTACACACACATCTACACACACACACATCTACACACATCTACACACACACACATCCACACACACACACACATCTACACACACATCCACATCTACACACACATCTACACACACATCTACACACACATCTACACACACATCTACACACACATCTACACACACACACATCTACACACACACACACATCTACACACACACACACATCTACACACACACATCCACATCTACACACACATCTACATACACACACATCTACACACACACACCACACATCTACACACACACATTCACATCTACACACACATCCACACACACATCTACACACACACACATTCACATCTCTACACACATCTACACACACACACACATCTACACACACACACACATTCACATCTCTACACACACATACACACACACACACACATCTACAGACACATCTACACACACATCTACAGACACACCTACACACACATCTACACACACACACATCCACACACACACACACACACACCCACACACACACATCTACACACACATCTACACACACATCCACATCTACACACACATCTACACACACACACATCTACACACACATCTACAGACACACACATCCACACACACACACACACATCTACACACACATCCACATCTACACACACATCTACACACACATCTACACACACATCTACACACACATCTACACACACATCTACACACACACACACATCTACACACACACACACATCTACACACACACACACATCTACACACACACACATCCACATCTACACACACATCTACACACACATCTACACACACATCTACACACATCCACATCCACACACACATCTACACACACAAACACACACATCTACACACACACACATCTACACACACACACATTCACATCTACACACACACATCTACACACACATCCACACACACATCTACACACACACACACAAACACATCTACACACACATCTACACACACATCCACATCCACACACACATCTACACACACACACATCTACACACACACACATCCACACACACATACACACACACACACATTCACATCTACACACACATCCACACACACATCTACACACACATCTACACACACACACACATCTACACACACACACATTCACATCTCTACACACATCTACACACACACACACATCTACACACATCTACACACACACATCCACACACACACACACACACACACATATCTACACACACATCTACACACACACACACACATCTACACACACATCTACACACACACACACATCTACACACACACACATTCACATCTACACACACATCTACACACACATCTACACACACACACACATCTACACACACATCCACATCTACACACACATCTACACACACATCTACACACACATCTACACACACATCTACACACACATCTACACACACATCTACACACACACACATCTACACACACACACATTCACATCTACACACACAAACACACATCTACACACACATCTACACACACACACACATCTACACACACATCTACACACGCACACACATCTACACACACACACATCCACATCTACACACACATCTACACACACACACATCTACACACACACACACATCTACACACACACACATCCACATCTACACACACATCTACACACACACATCTACACACACAAACACACATCTACACACACATCTACACACACACATCTACACACACATTCACATCTACACACACATCTACACACACACACACATCTACACACACACACATTCACATCTACACACACATCTACACACACATCTGCATACACACACATCTACACACACATCTACACACACACAGATCCACATCCACACACACATCTACACACACATCTACATACACACACATCTACACACACATCTACACACACACACACACATCTACACACACATCTACATACACACACATCTACACACACACACACACATCTACACACACATCTACACACACACAGATCCACATCCACACACACATCTACACACACACATTCACATCTACACACACAAACACACATCTACACACACATCTACACACACACATCTACACACACATCCACACACACATTCACATCTACACACACATCTACACACACACACACATCTACACACACACATCCACATCTACACACACATCTACATACACACACATCTACACACACACACACACACACATCCACATCTACACACACATCTACATACACACACATCTACACACACATCTACACACACAGATCCACATCCACACACACATCTACACACACACACATCTACACACACATCTACATACACACACATCTACACACACACACATCTACACACACATCTACACACACACACCACACACACACACATCTACACACACATCTACATACACACACATCTACACACACACACACACACACATCTACACACACACAGATCCACATCCACACACACATCTACACACACAAACACACATCTACACACACACATCTACACACACATCCACACACACATCCACACACACACACATTCACATCCACACACACATCTACACACACATCTACACTTACACACATCCACACACACACACACACACACACACACACACACACATCTACACACACATTCACATCTACACACACATCTACACACACAACACACACACACATCTACACACACACACATCCACATCTACACACACATCTACACACACACAGATCCACATCCACACACACATCTACACACACATCTACACACACATTCACATCTACACACACATCTACACACACATCTACACACGCACACACATCTACACACACATCCACATCTACACACACATCTACACACACACACATCTACACACACATCCACACACATCTACACACACACACAAACACATCTACACACACATCTACACACACATCTGCACACACATCTACACACACAAACACACACATCTACACACACATCTACACTTACACACATCCACACACACACACATCTACACACACATCCACACACACATCTACACACACAAACACACACATCTACACACACACACACATTCACATCTACACACACATCCACACACACTCTACACACACTCTACACTTACACACATCCACACACACACACATCTACATCCACATCCACACACACTCTACACACACACACATCTACACACACACACATCCACACACACATCCACACACACACACACACACATTCACATCTACACACACATCCACACACACATCTACACACACATCTACACTTACACACATCCACACACACACACATCTACATCCACATCCACACACACATCTACACACACAAACACACACATCTACACACACACACATCTACACACACACACATCCACACACACACACATCTACACACACATCCACATCTACACACACATCTACACACACACACACATCTACACACACACACATCCACATCTACACACACATCTACACACACACACATCCACACACACATCTACACACACATCTACACACACATCTACACACACACACATTCACATCTCTACACACATCTACACACACACACACATCTACACACACACACACATTCACATCTCTACACACATCTACACACACACACACACATCTACACACACATCTACACACACACCTACACACACATCTACACACACACATCCACACACACACACACACACACACCCACACACACACATCTACACACACATCTACACACACATCCACATCTACACACACATCTACACACACACACATCTACACACACATCTACAGACACACACATCCACACACACACACACACACACACCCACACACACACATCTACACACACATCTACACACACATCCACATCTACACACACATCTACACACACATCTACACACACACACATCTACACACACATCTACACACACACACATCTACACACACACACATCCACATCTACACACACATCTACACACACACACATCTACACACACATCTACACACATCTACACACATCCACATCCACACACACATCTACACACACAAACACACACATCTACACACACACACATCTACACACACATCCACACACACATCTACACACACACACACAAACACATCTACACACACATCTACACACACATCCACATCCACACACACATCTACACACACACACATCTACACACACACACATCCACACACACATACACACACACACACATTCACATCTACACACATCCACACACACATCTACACACACATCTACACACACACACATTCACATCTCTACACACATCTACACACACACACACACATCTACACACACACACATTCACATCTCTACACACATCTACACACACACACACACATCTACACACACATCTACACACACACACATCCACACACACACACACACACATATCTACACACACATCTACAGACACACACACACATCTACACACACATCTACACACACACACACATCTACACACACACACATTCACATCTACACACACATCTACACACACACACACATCTACACACACATCCACATCTACACACACATCTACATACACACACATCTACACACACACACACTACACACACATCCACATCTACACACACATCTACACACACATCTACACACACATCTACACACACATCACACACACACACATCTACACACACACACATTCACATCTACACACACAAACACACATCTACACACACATCTACACACGCACACACATCTACACACACATCTACACACACACACACATCTACACACACACATCCACATCTACACACACATCTACACACACACACATCTACACACACACACACATCTACACACACACACATCCACATCTACACACACATCTACACACACACACATCTACACACACAAACACACATCTACACACACATCTACACACACACATCTACACACACATTCACATCTACACACACATCTACACACACACACACATCTACACACACACACATTCACATCTACACACATCTACACACACATCTGCATACACACACATCTACACACACATCTACACACACACAGATCCACATCCACACACACATCTACACACACATCTACATACACACACATCTACACACACATCTACACACACACACACACATCTACACACACATCTACATACACACACATCTACACACACACACACACATCTACACACACATCTACACACACACAGATCCACATCCACACACACATCTACACACACACACATTCACATCTACACACACAAACACACATCTACACACACATCTACACACACACACTACACACACATCCACACACACATTCACATCTACACACACATCTACACACACACACACATCTACACACACACATCCACATCTACACACACATCTACATACACACACATCTACACACACATCTACACACACACAGATCCACATCCACACACACATCTACACCACACACACATCTACACACACATCTACATACACACACATCTACACACACACACACATCTACACACACATCTACACACACACACACACACACACACACACACATCTACACACACATCTACATACACACACATCTACACACACACACACACACACATCTACACACACACAGATCCACATCCACACACACATCTACACACACAAACACACATCTACACACACACATCTACACACACATCCACACACACATCCACACACACACACATTCACATCCACACACACATCTACACACACATCTACACTTACACACATCCACACACACACACACACACACACACACACACACACACACACACACACATCTACACACACATTCACATCTACACACACATCTACACACACATCTACACACACACACACATCTACACACACACAGATCCACATCCACACACACATCTACACACACATCTACACACACATTCACATCTACACACACATCTACACACACATCTACACACGCACACACATCTACACACACATCCACATCTACACACACATCTACACACACACACATCTACACACACATCCACACACACATCTACACACACACACACAAACACATCTACACACACATCTACACACACATCTACACACACATCTACACACACATCTACACACACATCCACATCCACACTCACATCCACACACACATCCACACACACACACACACATCTACACACACACACACACATTCACATCTACACACACATCCACACACACATCTACACACACATCTACACTTACACACATCCACACACACACACATCTACATCCACATCCACACACACATCTACACACACACACATCTACACACACACACATCCACACACACATCCACACACACACACACACATTCACATCTACACACACATCCACACACACATCTACACACACATCTACACTTACACACATCCACACACACACACATCTACATCCACATCCACACACACATCTACACACACAAACACACACATCTACACACACACACATCTACACACACACACATCCACACACACACACATCTACACACACATCCACATCTACACACACATCTACACACACACACACATCTACACACACACACATCCACATCTACACACACATCTACACACACACACATCCACACACACATCTACACACATCTACACACACATCTACACACACACACACATCTACACACACACATCCACATCTACACACACATCTACACACACATCCACACACACATCTACACACACATCTACACACACATCTACACACACATCCACACACACATCTACACACACATCTACACACACATCTACACACACATCTACACACACATTCACATCTACACACACATCTACACACACACACATCCACATCTACACACACATCTACACACACATCCACATCTACACACACATCTACACACACATCTACATCTACACACACATCTACACACACATCTACACACACACACACACATTCACATCTACACACACATCTACACACACATCTACACACACATCTACACACACATCTACATCCACATCTACACACACATCTACACACACATCTACACACACATCTACATCTACACACACATCTACACACACACACACACATTCACATCTACACACACACACATCGACACACACATCCACATCTACACACACATCTACACACACATCTACACACACACACACATCCACATCTACACACACATCTACACACACACACACACACACACAGGGTGGTGGAGGCTGAGCAGGGCAGCCATTAATCTGTTCTTAGCACCAACCACACGTCAACTACCCAGGATGCATTGTGACATAAACAACATGGCGACACGGTGGATGATGTTATTTTATTTAAATGTATAAAATCTAAACAACCTGCTGCATTTCTACTGGAATATTTCTACATCTGGATGAAACTTTACTTAGAAAGCAATTAGAAATGAATCTGGATGAAAATATGTTGATGATATCCATACAGATCTTTATAAATTAACATGAAATGCAGTGCCTGCTCTCCCTCTGGGGTCAGGGGTCATCAGTCAGGATGGATTCATACAGCTTCTCCAGCCGTGGATCCAGACCCGAGGAAACCCAGCAGTAGCCGTCCGCCGTGGTTTTCTTCTTCTTCACCTCCGTTTTGGAGCGACTGCAGCGGAAGATGGCGATGAAGAGAGTCAGAGCGACGAGGGCGAGCAGCGGGACGACCGAGCCCAGGACGCAGATCAGCACCCTGTTCCCGGCCGAGGCGTCCTCAGCGGACACCGGGGACTGGTTCCTCAGCTGGTCTGTGACGTTGACCAGCTCAGGCAGCGGGGCGTCGGTGTGGGGGGACTGGCGCTGCAGCTCCACGGCGGTCCTGTGTGTCCTCCTGTCCTCTGCTGGGGCGGCTGAGGAGACGGGCTGCCGGGTCGACACAAAGGTCGTGGACTCCTGAGTCTCCGGCTTCAAGCAGCTGAAGCTGCCGATTGTATTGATGCATGTGAGGAGACGGGGGCAAGGGTCACCGGCGCATTCGTCCACGTCCACGCAGGACGGTCCGTCTCCGAACGGTCCGTCTCCGGACTCACGGAAACCGTCCTGGCAGAGGCAGGAGAAGGTTCCCCCAGAGTTCACACAGCCGTGCTCACACACCAGGCCTCCACACTCGTTCACATGCCTGCATTCGCCGTCCGTCAGGCGGAAGCCGTCCCCGCACACGCACCTGTAGCTGCCGACCGTGTTGACGCAGCTGCCGTAGTCGCAGGCCTGAGAGAGACACTCGTCCACGTCGGAGCAGTTCCGCTGGTTTTCACTCAGTTTGAAGCCACTGGGACATCTGCAGGAAACGCCGTCCTCGCTCATCACACAGCTGTGCTCGCAGGTATCGGGTCGGCACAGGTCCGTCATCCTGCAGGAGAACCCGTCCTTTTCCAGCTCCCAACCTTCTCTGCAGGAGCACCGAACAGTTCCTCCGTCCTGCCGGCACTTCTGTGCACAGCCTCCGTTGTTCTTCTGACAGTTCTGGGTTTCCTGCTTGCAGAACGGCCCGGGAGGGCTCCAGGCGTAGGCACCGTCCAGGTTTCTGCACTGAGACGAAGTCGTCTCGTGGCCACCGCAAAAGATTCTGGCCCTCGTCCCGTACGGAAGCAGCTTTAGCTCAGTTTTTAGAGGCTCCTTTACAAAAATCGACTCATAGACGATCTTTCCAGGCCCCTGCAGAACCAGAGGGGAGCACATCCCCTGGAAGTAAAACTTACAAGCATAAGAAGCTTTTTTACTACAAACTCCTTGGGTCCATTTCAGCGGTTCCTGGTCTGAGAAGGTGTAAACCACCCTCACACATCTCTCCAAGGTGCATGTGAAGGGAGGCTCTTGTTCCCAGTTGGAATATAGGGACTCTTCGTCCCCAGAGACCCATTTGAACCCTCGGAGAGGCCTGCCAGGGAGAACGCAGTCCTGTTTTTTCAGCTTCAATCCGATCCAGACCTTTAAAGTCGGGTCAGGTCGTTGTTTTTCAACCAGCAAGAGAAGTGAGCGCAGATCTTCCTCCTCCTTTCTGTCTCTGAGAGTCATCAGGTACCCGCCGTCATCCTCGCAGCGGTTCTGGGCCTTTTGAAAGCCAACGGGCTCCATGTTCAGGACAAAGCAGGCTTTAGGGGTGCACAGCATCTCCTGTTTGGCTGCTGATGATCCTCCCAAGCTGCTGATGAGCAGCAGGAGGAAGATCAACAACATGGCTGCTGTGCAGAGAGTTTCAGGGAGAATGGAGGCCGGTCTGCAGCGGTCCAGTCATGGCTGAAGGAGAACTGATGTGAATCTGCTGAGATGTTGGTGCTCCGGCATCCTGTTTGGGAGCCAAACTGAAGACGGAAGTGTTGTCCAGCAGCAGAAACTGGGCCGGTTCCGTTCAGCAGCAGAAACAATGAGAGGCAGGGTTCTGTTATGACTGGTCCTCCAGATGTCTCCGGCTGCAGCCGACTCCAGAGGAGGGAAACAGACCGCTGTTATTGTGGCGCCTCACAATGCAGAGGTCAGAGCTGCAGGAACACTGCTACCGGGAATTCACCTTTGACCTTTGTCATTGTTTTGTTGCAAGAAATCAGCTGAGCAGCTTTTTATAATGTACAGTGAAGCCAACAATGATCCTGGTCCTGGAACTGGTCCTGGATCTGGTCCTGGATTGTTGTTGGCTTCATTGTACATTATAAAATGATGGTTAAATGGTGTGATAGTGGTTGGATGATGGTTGGATGATGGTTGGATGATGGTTGGATGATGGTTGGATGGTGGTTGGATGATGGTTGGATGATGGTTGGATGATGGTTGGATGGTGGTTGGATGGTGGTTGGATGATGGTTGGATGGTGGTTGGATGATGGTTGGATGGTGGTTGGATGATGGTTGGATGGTGGTTGGATGATGGTTGGATGATGGTTGGATGATGGTTGGATGGTGGTTGGATGATGGTTGGATGGTGGTTGGATGATGGTTGGATGGTGGTTGGATGGTGGTTGGATGATGGTTGGATGATGGTTGGATGGTGGTTGGATGGTGGTTGGATGATGGTAGGATGGTGGTTGGATGGTGGTTGGATGGTGGTTGGATGATGGTTGGATGGTGGTTGGATGGTGGTTGGATGGTGGTTGGATGGTGGTTGGATGATGGTTGGATGATGGTTGGATGGTGGTTGGATGATGGTTGGATGCTCGGTTCCCAGCCTCCGCCTGTTATGACCCCAGAACGTTCTCAGTCAAAGCAGGAAGTTCCTGGAACAATGGCAGGAAACTCAGGACTGGAGCCTCCACCCACCGACACGCTGATCCCTCAGGAAGCCTCAGGCTCGGTTCTAACAGAGCTAATGCATGTGGACTTGGGTCAAAGGTCAGCCTGTGCTGTATGATTCTGCTCGTCTTCCTCTTTATACGGGTTCAAAGGGAAATGGACTGAGTTCAGAACCAGAACTGGCAGAACCTCCATGCACCGATACGGATCTGAGGGGAACTCCTGGTTCCTTCAGGCTCAGGGAATCAAACCCATGACCCTCCGCCTCTCCTCAAAGTGTGAAACCCTCTTGAGCTCCTGGGTTAAAACAAAACATTAAAATCAGAGAAATCACTGCAGGTCCATAAACATGTTTAAGCCGAGATGAGCGTCATGCTGATGACGTCCAGCAGGGGGCACTGTCTGCATTGCTGGATTTCAGGGTTGCTTGTGTTTGCCTGAAACATGACAAAATGCCTTCAAATGACTTGAATCATTTCTCATAAAGTTACCATGAAAAGCTGAGCTTAAAGTCTGATCTGTAGCTGAACTGAACTGCTGAATCGTAACAAAGACTGATAGAAACCTCCATGTGGTGCATAAGCACTGAGACGGCCCCGGCGAACTGGGCCAGGTTAACGGTTTGCAGCTAAGGTTAGCATGTAGCTACCAGCTTCCTACAATCAACAGACTACAGGGATAATTGAAGGCTTTACGAACATCTGGAATTGGTCAAACATCTGGAATTGGTTCGTTAGGGTTATAAAATCCACTCAGTCCTGCATCACTGCAGCTGCTGCCAGAAACATCAAGACACAAGCTGGTTTCTAACCAGCAAGAGTCAAAGCAATTTCAGTCATTTGGATGATTTCATCTGTTCATAGAGAAACTGCTGACACCACAGAACCCTGCAGCCCGACCATCCAGGTACCAGCCGGTACCTGGATGATGGTACCGCCTGGTACACCGTTTCCCCTTGTGGGACAGAAACAATTTGATGCAATCTGTACTGTCTATTTCAGAAAAGGTATCTCACCTGGAGGCTCACCTGGAGGCTCACTGGCTGGTCCAGTAGAGGCATGACAGGAAGGTCCGACCACAGTCAGGAAGCTGACGGTTCCAATTCCAGATGGTTCTGGTTCCAAATAGCTTCAGGTTGAGCAAATATAAGATTGTTTTGGCTGTATGTAAACTTGTGGTTTCGGCACATGATCAGTTGACCTGGACGGTTCGGCCAATCAGTGAAGGGTAAACCTGCTGCTGCCTTCAGGCTAAACCCAGGTGAATTCTGGGACATGTTATGGAGGACACCCTCATATGAAATGTCCCAGTGTGACCTGGTTCTTCTGGTTCAGTGAATCCGGTTGTTTTTATTCCAAGTCATAAAACCTGATGACAAGAGTGAGTTTGGCCTGGAGGAAGGAAGCCAGAGATTCCTGTGAGAAGTGCAGCACCATGCGTCACCTTGCCGCCTCAGGATGCTGCTGGGATCCATTGGACTGCTCCTTCACATCAACAGGCCTTCACAGGAGCAGACCTTCACAGGAGCAGGCCTTCACAGGAGCAGGCCTTCACAGGAGCAGGCCTTCACAGGAGCAGGCCTTCACAGTCTTCCTGGTCAGTGCACACTGAGAGAGCAGTTAACCTGTTATTTTGCTTTTGCTCCTAAAAACCAATGCGAGTGTCAGGTTTGATCCTATTAGCATGTTAGCAATGATGTTTCTATAAATCTGGAGGAAGCCATGTTGTTTACATGTAGGCGGGAAGACGGATGTATTTATGATTCATAAATAATTTTGCTTTCATGCACTGAAAGCCCAACCAGGGCCTGTTGGTCCAACGAATCCTTTACAGACTCGTTCTGTTCAGTTTGTGTCAATGAACCAATAGAGGAACTCAAACTGAAAGTGTTCAGTCGTGCTTCATGGAGCTCTGATCAGAGGCGCATGCTGTCGGCTCACGCTGCTTCCCTCCCAGCAGAAATATGAAGACGACTTGTTCCAGCAAGAACTCTGATCCAAAGCCCAACCTGATCCAAGTTGGCAGAGGAGGAGGAGCCGTCTTCCTCCTCTTCTGCTTCACTTCTTATAAAACCTTCAGGGTTGGTGCTGCCGGGTCCGTTTCTGTCCATGCTGTGGCTGCGACCTCTGCAGCTCATTGACGGTGATTATCGGATTATTATGATGCGTTGCACGGCGCCCCCTGGCTGTTGTTTCCTGTTCCTGCAGGCGTCAGCAGCTCCTTCTACAGCAGAAACTCCAGTTGACCTGCTGGAGTCTCTCCAACAGGTGCAGAACATGTTCACAGCCGTCGGCGGCTGGCAAGAGGCCAAGCTGTTCCTGTAACATCTGTGGTCTTTCTAGAGAAACGAGAGGAGGAGGAGGAAGAGGAAGAAGAAGCTTTGTTGGGTATAAAAGGACTTACTGACAGATCTCCAACCCTGCACGCCAGAACACCTGTTGCTCTGTTCTCCGTCTATCGGAACGTTTTCTCCAAAACCCGGGAGGTACAGTCTTCGTTTTGTCTTTCATATCATAGTTTTGTGTTTGAAGCATGATGCATAAATCTCTCTTGTTGTCTACTTTCATTGGAAACATCAACTTCCTTATTAAGATTTGCAGGAATAATCAGGTGAAAACAAACGAAGCAGGAAGCTGAACATTGAGGGAACGCTGCTCTGAGCGCCGACCACAACTGGTCCAACAGATTTACTTTCACTAGTGGAGCGTTACAGCTTTCGCTGAATAAGAAATGACTTTGGGTTTGTTAAGAAGTAAAAGACATGGAGACGGAAAATAAAGGGAGGAAGGTGACAGGAAAGGGTTAAAGGGAAAGAAGGAGCTAAGAGGAGATAAAGACGACGAGACAAACGGAAAGAGAGAGAAACCACAGCAGCAAATACATGCAGAGCTTTCAGCGCACCGATGTCCTTCATTTTCACATGTGAAACAGGGCAAAGGTCAAAAGTCAGCTGCTGTCCTCTGTCTCCGTTAGAGAGGTCTGACTGCCTCACCCACCAGCTCATTTCAACGTTTACAGTTATCAATAGTCACACAGGGTTACCAACTTTCTTGCTATATTGAGCAACATTTCAGAGAGAAACGGTTCAGGTGCTGCAGCCCAGCTGACATCAGTTGACAGGTGTTTGCTGCAGTACAATCAGCAGAATCAGCGAAACGCTGCAGCACCAACTGCACATTACTGAAAGTCCGCAGGACAAGTTAAATGAGATGCCGCAGCACAACGAAGAGACACGGGAATCTATATCAACCTGACGCACTAACTGGTTACTCCGGGCTTGGACTAGTCAGTCGCTTTCTCCTCTGCTGGATCTCTGGATCAGAGCTTTGAGATCTCTCAGCCTACTTCATGCTGCCAGCCTGGTACTGTTTCAAAGATTCTACAGGACTGGATGTAGCTGGTGGATCGAAACCAGAGGAGGAATCATTGAACACACACACACACTCCATATCACCTGTGCTTTCCTTTCTCTGTGATTGTGCTGACAGCATAGCTCGTTGTTAGCTCCTCTCCAGACGAACTGATCAATCAAATCAATCAAATTTTATTTGTATAGCACATTTCAGCAGCAAGGCATTTCAAAGTGCTTTACATCATGAACACAAAGTCATGCATCATGGAATCAACAATACATTGTTACATATTACATTTCAAATCAAACTCTAAACAGGTGTGTGTTTAGTTGAGATTTAAAGGAAGTCAGGGTTTCTGCTGTTTTACAGTTTTCTGGAAGTTTGTTCCAGATTTTGGTGCATAGATGCTGAAAGCTGCTTTCCTGGTTCTGGTTCTGGGGATGCAGAACCAGAACCAGAACCTGAGAGTCTGGAAGGTTGATACAACAACAGCAGATCTTTGATGTATTGTGGTGCTAAACCGTTCAGTGATTTATAAACTAACAACAGTATTTTAAAGTCTATTCTTTGAGCTACAGGGAGCCAGTGGAGGGACTTTAAAACTGCTGTGTCTCTATCTTCCTGGTTTTAGTGAGAACAGGAGCAGCAGCTTCTGGATCAGCTGCAGCTGGAGGATTGATTTGTTGGACAGGCCTGTGAAGACGCTGTTACAATAATCAATGCGACTAAAGATAAACGCATGGATGAGTTTCTCTAGATCTGGCTGAGACATTAGTCCTCTAATCCTGGAGATGTTCTTCAGGTGATAGAAGGCTGACTTTGTAACCGTCTTTATGTGGCTCGCAAGGTTCAAGTCTGAGTCCATCACTACTCCCAGGTTTCGGGCTGATTGCTAGTTTTAGTTGTAATAACTGAAGCTGTGCATTGACTCTAGATCTATAGCTCTAGATCTATAGCTCTAGATCTATAGCTCTAGATCTATAGCTCTAGATCGTTCCTCTTTAGGTCCAAAAATAATGACTTCAGTTTTGTTTCTGTTCAGCTGGAGAAAGTTCTGGCACATCCACACATTTATCTGTTCTAAACATTTATTCAGTGATTGGATGGGGTCAAAGGTCACCTGGTGACATCGTAATGTAGAGCTGAGTGTCATCTGCATAGATGATACATTTATGCAGATATATATTTGATGATATTTTTGTGGAACCTGAGCCAGTGGGAGAATATAAATATTAAATAAGAGGGGTCCTAAGATTGAACTTTGGGGTATCCCACATGTGACCTTTGACCTCTTTGATGAGAAGTTTCCAATTGAAACAAAGAAATCCCTGTTCTTTATGTAAGATTCAAACCAGTCGAGCACCGAACCAGAGAGTCCGACCCAACTCTCCAGTCGATTCAGTAAAATGTCAAAAGCTGCACTGAGGTCCAACAGAACCAGAACCAGAACCAGCACTGTGGTTCTCCCACAGTCCGTATTTATATGGATATCATTGAATACTTTTACGAGGGCAGTGTCCGTGCTGTGGTGAGCACGAAAACCAGACTGGAAAGTGTCAAAGCAGTTGGTCATCATGTGCGTGTGCCGTGTCTCAGGCAGACCCTGAACCAGCAGCCATGCCTCTTCACGGTGTGTGCAAGAACATCATGAGCGTTCGGCAGAAGGAACGCGGCTACGGGACGTTACAGAACCCGGAGCGGTTCCAACAGCAGGACTACCTGCAGCTCAAACAGATGCTCCTGACCCAGAACAAGCTGTTCAGAGACCAGGCCTTCCCTCTGGATCAGCGCTCCATCGGCCAGGGCATGCTGGAGCCGGCGGAGCTGGCGCAGGTGCAGTGGCTCAGACCAAAAGTAAGCACAACTGATCTTCCGACTGGATCTACTGGATCTGTTGAATCTGTTGGATGTGGATCTGCTCAGGCTGACTGACCTCTGGAATCGGCCTCATTGGGCTGGTCTGGACTTTACGTTTCTTTCCTGCTCCAACATTCAGGAGCAACTGAATGATTTTTTTGTCATTCATTTCAGGACATTGTGCCCAATCCAATCTTCATCCTCGATGGCGTCTCCAGGTTTGACTTTGGTCAGGGACGAGTTGGTGAGTCAGGTAAACCGGGTATCGGCAGGCGTGCGACCCGTCAGTCACCGGTCGTCTTTTCTCAGGAAACTGCTGGTTCCTGGCGTCTCTCGGAGCGCTGACCTTCCACAAAGAGATCTTCAAGCTGGTTGTTCCTCTGGAACAGACCTGCCTGGGGAAGGACTACTGTGGCCTGTTTCACTTCAGGGTAAGCGGTCGCGGCGGCGGCCGCCAGCAGGAATCAGCCTTCCAACCTGATCTGCTCCGGTCCGTCTGCAGCCCAGCTGGCCTCACATCAGAAATGTTCCACATCTGTTGAGATGATAAAATAATGAACTGATAGCGCCTCATATGGGGCATCAGGTGGAAGGTCAATAATTCCCAGCAATAATGTGGCTTATTCAGTCTGCCATGAGCCTGTCAAGAGAAAAACTAAATGTTTGGTTTTCAAGCTAAATGTTTAGTTAGAATATTTAGCTTCAATATTAGAAAGTTTATATTAAAGCTAAATATTTAGCTTAGTGCTAAATAAACGTGATATTCAGTGTCCAACCCAACCAAACATTTAGCTTGATGCTAAATCATCTTCTGCATTTGAGGTTGTTCCTCTCTGTCCTCTGAGACAAACGTCTGCCTGTTCCTTCCAGTTCTGGAGGTTTGGGAAGTGGGTGGATGTGGTGATTGACGACAAGCTGCCAACAATCAAAAACAAACCCATCTTTGCCCGTTCCAAAGACGAGTGTGAGTTCTGGCCCGCTTTGCTTGAGAAGGCCTACGCCAAGTATGTAAAGACTTGCGGTTTGTTTCTCAGACATGGGATTGGTTAACTGTTTAACGCCACACATAACCTCCTACCTGCATACGGCAGGGTTTGTGGATCCTATACGGATATGACGTCTGGGACTCCGGCAGAGGCCATGAGGGACTTCACCGGCGGTGTCCACATGTGCATCCAGCTGTCAGATCCTTCCCCCAGTCTCTGGAAGCTCCTGTACAGAGCCGGACGCTCCAAGACGTTCATGAGCTGCAGCAGCATCCCCAAAACGGTGAGAAAATATACGGAGCCGAACAGGGAGCGCCGTGCAGACACTGAGCTGATGCTACCGCCATGTTGGAGGGCACATGTGGCTGATTATGAAATGAAGAAGGGTCACTTGGTCTGATATGTAGCTATGATCAAATTGATTTAAAATTTCACTGCTGGGAATAAAAGTCCTGAAAGACCAGCAGTGAGACCAGCGGTCCTCAACTCCAGGTTCGGTGTCCGGCTTCGTCTCACGGCGTCTCGGGTGTTGACCTGACAGAAACAATGAGGTCATCAGCAGGATGGACAGCCTGACTGAACACCGTTTGGTTCCGGTGTGTTGGACCAGGGGCCCGTCTACAGCGGACCCTTCAATGTCCCTTAATGTTTTCCAAATGTTCTGTGGGGGAGGGACCACGCCCACCGTGGAGACCCCCCAGGGAGAGTCTAAGACCTGTGCTTGTGTGTCTTCATCAGGAAGCAACTTCTGGCGACATGCTACCAAACGGACTGGTCCCGGGCCACGCCTACACGGTGACGGGTCTGAAAGAGGTAACGGCTCTCTGGACCTGTCCTGAGCAGAACCTGAGTTCTCCTTTAGCTCAGCTCTACCCAGTCAGTTCATCCATGAAAAGCTGCAGTTTAACCTAATTCAAATAGTTTTTACTTTCATTACCATGCAGCCCAAATCCATCAGATACACAGGGTAACCATGGCACCTGAGATTCAATAGCTTTACATACAAATGCAGATCTCAGAACAAACTTGGAGTGTTGATGTCAGTGCTGACAGTGTGGGTTGTATGCTGACCAATCAGCTGCAGATCCAGGAGACGTGGGTGAAGCTGGTGCGCCTGTGGAACCCCTGGGGTCACGGAGAGTGGAACGGAGACTGGAGCGACCGGTGAGACCTCGCGGCTGGAAAGGCTGGTCTGTTTCTGCTCAAACTGATAAATAAATGCTTCCTCCTTGTTCTGAGAGGTCTCCTCTGTGGCGAAGCGTCAGCACAAAGGACCGCGAAAAGTGCCTCACTGTGGCGAATGACGGAGAGTTTTGGTAAACAGACTGAAGTTACAAATCAGAAATTTAAGTTTCTGATTTATTGAAAACGCTCCGGAATACAGTCAGCATATGAAAATGTGTTCAGGATGAGCCTGGAGGATTGCTGCAGATATTACACCAATATCGAAATCTGCGGCATGAGACCCGACTTCCTGGACGAAGACCCGGCCTGCCACTGGAAGACGTCCATGTACGAGAACCGCTGGGTGGCAGGAACCACGGCTGGAGGCTACATCAACCACAGGTAAGAACCGGAACCAGAACTGCACCATGGCCCAACATCTCTGCTCTGGAGTCAGTCATGACCTTTGACCTGCTAACGGAGGCCTGTGCAGTAGCCAGAGGTGGACCTCTGGGTCGTTTCTCTGCGCTCCAGTGAGACGTTGTTGTTATGGTTCTGAATCTGTGAGTCTCCTGGTAGAGAAGCTGCTGAGTCTGGATGTTTTCCTTTCGTTGGTTCAGTTAAAGTTCTACGTTCCTGTTATTCCAGAGACTTTCTGGACCAATCCCCAGTATCGGCTCAAGGTTTGTGGAAAACCCGATTCCTCTCAGACCAGGAACACCCTGGTGTCTCTCATGCAGAAGCTGGACAAGAGGAACAGGCGTTCGGCGCAGCTCTTCTTCATCGGCTTCTTCATCTTTGAGGTAAATATGTTTCTACAGGAAGTATAATGTCCCAACTTTCCATAACTGGATCAAACCAGCACCTCGATTTTTCCATTTTGTTCAATGTTAGACATTTGTAATTTGTAATTCTTCACTTTCTTTTGTCTCCAACATGGACAATTTTCCACTGATTTTCCTCAAGGTGCCAGAAAAAGTAAGTATGTGTTCTGAGTAACGGCTCCCAGAAACTTCTGCAGAATAATGAGGCGTGTTCATTTTCCTGCAGGATGAGAAACACGCCGGAAAGTTCCGGCATCGTTCTTCAGCAGCCATAGACCCGTTGCCCAAACCAAGAAGTTGATGAAGTCCCGTGAAGTGATGGAGTTTGTGACACTGAAGCCCGGAGAATACGTCATCGTGCCGTGCACCGACAACCCCAACCAGACCGCCTCCTTCCTCCTGACCATCTTCTCCCGGGAAGAGACCTACTGCAAGTAGGTGCAGACATTTGCAACGCATTAACCGGTCAGAAGAATCTGGACAGGGTGGTTAATTATCCGTCCTATCGGTCTAAGATAGCAGAGCTGTGGTTGGTGAACCGTGACCAGGTTCTCACTGACTGGTTGGTTTCTCTGCAGGATTTGTTATTTGTCTCTGGAATAAAATGACAGTTCATAAATGGTTGATGTCCATGATGTGGAAACTGTTTATCTGTGACTTCAGATGGTGGAAACTTTTCTTTATCTTTTTCTCCCCAGTGAAAACTCTGGACACAATTTCAACAATCCAGTTGAAAAGGTTTGTTTCTGCAGAGACGTTTGTTGATCCTGTTGTTTGATGTTTTCATCTTAAGATTTCTCAGAACTGTTTCATTAACAGGCGAAGAAAGAGAAAAACAGACAGGATGTTGAAAATAAGAAGCTCCTGTTCCGTCGTACTCAGACAAGGTAACCTGCTTCAGACCAGTGCCGCCTCCAGTGGTGAGCATTGCTAACTGAAGAGCTAGCTGCTTTGACACAGAAACATTAGTGCTGCTAACGCTAAAGCTCTACACCAACACAGTCATTCCTAAACGTGAAGCTACTATTGACGATGTTGCTGCTGACCATGTGCTGCAACATCAACGTTGCCCTCATCAGGATCAGATTTGTCATGATTTATCTTCCTGCCAGGTTTGGCTTCAGCAGCCATTGTCCTGGTTTCAGTTCTTTAGTTGCTGAGTTTTGCTAAATCTGCTGCTGATTTTGTTGACTGTTTACTGTAGAGCTAGAGTGATGCATTCTGGGTACAAGATAAATGTCATCTGGTGCACGGCATCATGTATGGAGAACATGAGGAACGTTTTGCAGCAGAATACATTTATAATTACTTGAATAATTCTTAAGTGTTGAACAGCTGAGTTTTGAGTTACAAAACTTTCAGTTTACAAAACAGCTGTTTAAATTAGTGCTTTAAAATTTATCTGGAAAAATAAAATGCTTTTAACATCGGCTAAAGCGCTAAGCTAAATATTAGCTTTGCTTTTAGCTCACTTACAAACTAGCAGAAATGTGTCCAATATATTTCAAACCTAAACATGTTTTTATTTCTAATAAAATCTGAGGTTTGAAAGTCATTATAGGAGGATCCGGTCAGTCTGTTGTCAAGCTGTGCAGAGATTTGTTCAGCTCAACCTGTGATTCGTCACAAATCAAAATGTTCTCGTTTTCAGTATGAAGAAGTCGACGCTGAGCTGCTGCAGCAGCTTCTGAAAGGTTTGAACGTGAACGGCAGTAATTCACAGCTTAGGGAGACGCTGCTAAGATGAATAACCTCTGACCTTTTCCGTGCAGGTGACCAGATATCAGGAGCTTCAGCATCGACGCATGTCGCAGCATGGTGGCTCTGATGGATGTATCCTGCTAGGGTGCAAGAATCTTCACTGCTTACAGACGAAACTCTTGTTGCCTTAACAGGAATTCAACAGGAATCTGGAGATGGGAAGCTGGACAGTCAGGAGTTTGGTCATCTGTGGCACAAGATTATGAAATATAAGGTAGTAGAACGAAGCCAAGGGGAAATCTGGACTGTATGGTTCTGCTTTAGTCAACAGATATTAAATAGTTCCTGTTGCCTTTCATCAGCAAGTTTTTACCAAATGGATGCTTCCCAAACGGGAACGCTGTCACTGACGGAGCTGAGGAACGCTTTGAGACACTCAGGTAAATCCATTCGTTAGAACGTTACGGAGTTTCTGTGCAGAGATCAGGTGACTGATCAGTCACCTTGGATGAGATTGAAGACTTAACATCTATGCTAAAGTCATTAGCCAAAGCCCTGAGCTAAAGCCATTAGCTAATGGCTTAGCTAAAGCCCTGAGCTAAAGCCACTAGCTAAAGCCACTAGCTAAAGCCACTAGCTAAAGCCCTGAGCTAAAGCCACTAGCTAAAGCCCTGAGCTAAAGCCACTAGCTAAAGCCACTAGCTAAAGCCCAGAGCTAAAGCCACTAGCTAAAGCCCTGAGCTTAAGCCACTAGCTAAAGCCCTGAGCTAAAGCCATTAGCTAAAGCTCTGAGCTAAAGCCACTAGCTAAAGTCACTAGCTAAAGCTCTGAGCTAAAGCCACTAGCTAAAGCTCTGAGCTAAAGCCACTAGCTAAAGTCACTAGCTAAAGCCACTAGCTAAAGCTCTGAGCTAAAGCCACTAGCTAAAGCCCTGAGCTAAAGCCACTAGCTAAAGCCCTGAGCTTAGCCACTAGCTAAAGCCACGAGCTAAAGCCCTGAGCTAAAGCCACTAGCTAAAGCCCTGAGCTAAAGCCACTAGCTAAAGCCCTGAGCTTAAGCCACTAGCTAAAGCCACGAGCTAAAGCCCTGAGCTAAAGCCACTAGCTAAAGCCCTGAGCTAAAGCCACTAGCTAAAGCCTGAGCTAAAGCCACTAGCTAAAGCACTGAGCTAAAGCCACTAGCTAAAGCCCTGAGCTAAAGCCATTAGCTAAAGCCCTGAGCTAAAGCCACTAGCTAAAGCTCTGAGCTAAAGACACTAGCTAAAGCCCTGAGCTAAAGCCACTAGCTAAAGCACTGAGATAAAGCCACTAGCTAAAGCCCTGAGCTAAAGCCACTAGCTAAAGCCCTGATCTAAAGCCACTAGCTAAAGCTTTGAGCTAAAGCCACTAGCTAAAGCTCTGAGCAAAAGCCACTAGCTAAAGCCCTGAGCTAAAGCCACTAGCTAAGCCCTGAGCTAAATCCACTAGCTAAAGCCTTGAGCTAAAGCCACTAGCTAAAGCCCTGAGCTAAAGCCACTAGCTAAAGCCACGAGCTAAAGCCACTAGCTAAAGCCCTGAGCTAAAGCCACTAGCTAAAGCCACTAGCTAAAGCTCTGAGCTAAAGCCACTAGCTAAAGCACTGAGCTAAAGCCACTAGCTAAAGCCCTGATCTAAAGCCACTAGCTAAAGCCCTGAGCTAAAGCCACTAGCTAAAGCTCTGAGCTAAAGCCACTAGCTAAAGCCCTGAGCTAAAGCCACTAGCTAAAGCCCTGAGCTAAAGCCACTACCTAAAGCCCTGAGCTAAAGCCACTACCTAAAGCCCTGAGCTAAATCCACTAGCTAAAGCCTTGAGCTAAAGCCACTAGCTAAAGCCCTGAGCTAAAGCCACTAGCTAAAGCCACGAGCTAAAGCCACTAGCTAAAGCCCTGAGCTAAAGCCACTAGCTAAAGCCACTAGCTAAAGCTCTGAGCTAAAGCCACTAGCTAAAGCACTGAGCTAAAGCCACTAGCTAAAGCCCTGATCTAAAGCCACTAGCTAAAGCCCTGAGCTAAAGCCACTAGCTAAAGCTCTGAGCTAAAGCCACTAGCTGAAGCCCTGAGCTAAAGCCACTAGCTAAAGCCCTGAGCTAAAGCCACTACCTAAAGCCACTAGCTAAAGCACTGAGCTAAAGCCACCAGCTAAAGCCCTGAGCTAAAGCCCCTAGCTAAAGCTCTGAGCTAAAGCCACTAGCTAAAGCACTGAGCTAAAGCCACCAGCTAAAGCCCTGAGCTAAAGCCACTAGCTAAAGCCCTGAGCTAAAGCCACTAGCTAAAGCCCTGAGCTAAAGCCACTAGCTAAAGCCCTGAGCTAAAGCCACTACCTAAAGCCCTGAACTAAAGCCACTAGCTAAAGCTCTGAGCTAAAACCACTAGCTAAAGCACTGAGCTAAAGCCACTAGCTAAAGCCCTGAGCTAAAGCCACAAGCTAAAGCCCTGAGCTAAAGCCACTAGCTAAAGCCCTGAGCTAAAGCCACTACCTAAAGCCCTGAACTAAAGCCACTAGCTAAAGCTCTGAGCTAAAGCCACTAGCTAAAGCACTGAGCTAAAGCCACTAGCTAAAGCCCTGAGCTAAAGCTCTGAGCTAAAGCCACTAGCTAAAGCACTGAGCTAAGCCACTAGCTAAAGCCCTGATCTAAAGCCACTAGCTAAAGCCCTGAGCTAAAGCCACTAGCTAAAGCTCTGAGCTAAAGCCACTAGCTAAAGCCCTGAGCTAAAGCCACTAGCTAAAGCCCTGAGCTAAAGCCACTACCTAAAGCCCTGAGCTAAAGCCACTAGCTAAAGCCCTGAGCTAAAGCCACTACCTAAAGCCCTGAACTAAAGCCACTAGCTAAAGCCCCTAGCTAAAGCTCTGAGCTAAAGCCACTAGCTAAAGCACTGAGCTAAAGCCACCAGCTAATGCCCTGAGCTAAAGCCACTAGCTAAAGCTCTGAGCTAAAGCCACTAGCTAAAGCACTGAGCTAAAGCCACTAGCTAAAGCCCTGATCTAAAGCCACTAGCTAAAGCCCTGAGCTAAAGCCACTAGCTAAAGCTCTGAGCTAAAGCCACTAGCTAAAGCCCTGAGCTAAAGCCACTACCTAAAGCCCTGAGCTAAAGCCACTAGCTAAAGCCCTGAGCTAAAGCCACTACCTAAAGCCCTGAACTAAAGCCACTAGCTAAAGCCCCTAGCTAAAGCTCTGAGCTAAAGCCACTAGCTAAAGCACTGAGCTAAAGCCACCAGCTAAAGCCCTGAGCTAAAGCCACTAGCTAAAGCCCTGAGCTAAAGCCACTAGCTAAAGCCCTGAGCTAAAGCCACTAGCTAAAGTCCTGAGCTAAAGCCACTACCTAAAGCCCTGAACTAAAGCCACTAGCTAAAGCTCTGAGCTAAAACCACTAGCTAAAGCCCTGAGCTAAAGCCACTAGCTAAAGCCCTGAGCTAAAGCCACTAGCTAAAGCCCTGAGCTAAAGCCACTACCTAAAGCCCTGAACTAAAGCCACTAGCTAAAGCCACTAGCTAAAGCTCTGAGCTAAAGCCACTAGCTAAAGCACTGAGCTAAAGCCACTAGCTAAAGCCCTGAGCTAAAGCCACTAGCTAAAGCC
Source organism: Poeciliopsis prolifica (assembly GCF_027474105.1). Lineage (NCBI taxonomy): Eukaryota > Metazoa > Chordata > Actinopteri > Cyprinodontiformes > Poeciliidae > Poeciliopsis > Poeciliopsis prolifica. The sequence goes on from NW_026562412.1 coordinate 463,928, forward strand.
CTAAGCTAAAGCCACTAGCTAAAGCCCTGAGCTAAAGCCACTAGCTAAAGCCCTGAGCTAAAGCCACTAGCTAAAGACACTAGCTAAAGCCACTAGCTAAAGCCCTGAGCTGTTTCCCAGGTATGAATATCAGCGATGAACTGCTCAACCTGATGGTGGTTCGCTACGGCGCCTCCTCGGGTCACATGACCCTGGAGAACTTCATCAGCCTTGGCATCCGCCTGAGCCACATGAACAGTGAGTGAAGCTCTGAACAGACATGTTGACCCCTGACCCTGGGTCAGCGGGTCAGCCTGGCGTAAACCTGACCTGGTCTGACAGTCGCCTTCCTTCTGTTTGTTCTGCAGAAATCTTTTCAGAGCTGTCAGACGGGAGAAACGTTACCCTGTCCGGGTCAGAGGTAAGAAAGCTCCAGGACAGACTTCAGCTCCAGGTTAAATATGAATATTGATGATTCTGGTCCCTGATGGTGGTTAATAATCTGCCTGTGATTTTAGTGGCTGTTCCTCTCCATGTACACCTGACCCAGCAGGGAGAAGACAGGAAACAAGATCTGCCGAAACACGTTGGAATTTCAGAGGAAAATTAGCTTTTTTCCTATTTTTCATACAATCCTTCTGTGGTGATTTACTTTGACTTGTCCTCCTTTAAATGATTACATTTTGAAGAACTTCTGAGCTGCTTTCTCTTTTATCACTTTAATGTTTTAATACATGGAGTCCATATCCAGACTTGCTGGTTATTTTTACTCCACATTTGATGTGATTTGTCTTCAGTGTTGCTGAGCTTTTACCTGGCCTGGAGTTGTAGGCTTCTTGGTAGTAATAATGCATTTTAAATTTTGGTACATTTCTCTGCACTCAAATTAATAAAATCAAATAATAAAATCACTAGAATATAGAGCAAACGGCATCAGACAGAATAAACAGTTCTGATGAAAATTGGATTTGATTGGTTCGTCTGATTTGCATGACAGATGAACCTGATGCTCTTCATGGTGACCTTTGACTCTGGAAAAATAACAGTTGCAACTTCAGGGTGCATCTTTCACCTGTTTGATCCACTTCAATCCGACTCCAGTCCATTTGTCTGGTCAAAGTCCGGTTCAGTTGGTGAGGTGTGAACACTAATCGACCTCTGACCTCTGGTCCTCCAAATCTTGGTCTGAGTTCAATTTGAATGTGAACGCCAAGCGGACCAGAGACCGCTCCAAAAATAGGAAGTGGACTCGAGTACAGGGGATTCTGGGTAAATACAACCAAAACTAACATGTTAGCCTAGCGCTAGCAGGAGAAATGGCTCCTGGTCTTTAGACATAGACTAAAGAGAAATCCTGCAACACTAAAAGAGCAAATTGCCTCCATCTTGTTTCCATTTAGGAAGGACCTGCTGCAGCAACAGGAAGGGGTGGGGCTAGGCGGACCGCTGGCAGTCTCTTACTGTAGTGTCTGAATAAACAGAGGAGGCTCGAGCTGTGTCCATTTCTATATCCATTTCTGTTTGTTGTTGCGCTACGTTCAGGATAAACTGAGAGAAGTTGTGTCTCTGAATACAATGGACTGCACCAACTCTGGTAAACCAGGGGGGTAAATACACCACATCATCCCCCTTTTACATAACATTTTTATCTCTATTAACTAAAATAACCTAAGGTCACTGATTTCATCTTGAGTGCATTTTCACGTAGAACCAAACAATGACCCAAATATGCATTTACTTGGTAATCAAGACATTTTTTCAATCTGTTTACCTGTCCATCTAAGTCAGATGCAACCCTTATGTGACATGAATCATAACAAAACTTAACATGCATAACTGTTATGCCTAGAAAAACAGAAGGCTATTCAAGATAATGTTTTGGCATCTTCCGTGGTCGTGTTGAACACCTCACAACTGCTGGAGGATCTGGGGAAACAGGAGGATGCACCCCAGAGCACTTTGTTCAGGTGTAACATTTATGTCACTTTGCTCTTGTGTCGATGGTTCAGGTTCCTCTATATTTGGTTCAGCTACAGCTTGGGTACGAAGCTGATCCCCATATCGTCTGTGCACAGTGTTCGAGTCAAACTGGGCCAGTTTGTCTTACAACCTGTCCAGGTGTCCACTTGTGAAATCCTCCCCCCGTGTTGCAAAGATACACAGCATCATCCACAGAAAAGGAACGCTCCACGGCTGTGAAGTCATGTTGAGCTTTTTGTCGATACTGCTTGGTGGTAGCACAACTAATATCATTACATTATTAAATCAGAATAGTCTTTATTATTTACTATTAATTCTGGTGTTACTGGAACAGTTAATGTGCTCAGTCCCTCAGTACTCTCCCTGGGACGTTGTCGGGGCCTCCAGCTTATGGGGGTCGATTTCCTGGAAGGACGTCTTCACATCTGCTGTGGTCACACAAAGAGGAGTTTCACCTGGTGGCGCTGTTACTCTGGTGCTGAGGAAGATGTTAGGAGTCTCAAAGCGGGCGTTCTCCTGTGATTCTATGAATGACTTTTATTTTATCGTTTAGTCGAAGAAAAATTTCCACCTTGATTTAAATAGATTCATCTTATTTTTCCAATACATAAGACTGTACCAACAAAAAGACTCTCAGAATAACATGGCACCATAAAAACAAGTGACTCTTAGCTTGTATCTGTTTAGCAATCCTAGTTGTAACCAGATGTTATTTTTCTGTGAATGTAATTAATTTGTTACTTATGGACTTTTGCTCAATTAAATTTCTTATCTATACATAGTAAATGGTATTTTTATTGTAGCTGATCATGTTGTTTTTCATATCTCCTTATTTCTTTTGTTCCTACTATAATTGATAAAGATATTTATAAGGTATAAAAGTATTGTTTGTCATTGAATTAGCTCTACCTCCTTAAGTACATGTAAAATATGGTGTGTTATTAGATAATTTATATTTCATAGTTCCAGTAATACCAGAATTAATCGTCAATAAAGACTTTGTGCTATTCTGATTTAATAATGTAATATTAGTTGTGCTACCACCCCACGCCACTAGAGGCAGTATAAAGCCCCAAAAGATGCGACGAAGGAGCAGATTTAGAAGAACACAGGAAACTACAGAATCTGTTTAAACTGTGAGCTGCACTAAGTAAATAATAGAGAGAAGATCAAATTCATGCTGAGAGTGAAAATCCTTCCTAAAGGTGAAAATGTAGCACAGATTTCAAAGGAAAATAAAAACGGGAGACATGGATAATATAGGAAATAGCGCCCCCTTCACTTCCGGAGTGCAACGGTCCATTTCCATATAAGGTAAGAGACTGCCAGCGGTCCGTCCCGCCCTTCCTGTTGTTGCAGCAGGTCTTTCTCGGTGGACTTGTTTCATCAGGTGAAGCAGGAAGTTGCTCTCAGTGTCTTCAGAGGTTTTTGTGTTGTTTCCCTCACTGGTTCTTGGTGCAGCGCCCCCACAGGCCATGAGGGGAACAGGTAGCTAAAAGCAGCTGGAAATGGATGAAAAGTTTTGGTTACTGTCCACCGGACCATCAGGAGGAAACGTCATGAAACTGGGAATCTTTTGGGATCCTCAGAATGAGCTTCCTGTCAGACAACATGGAAGGAAGGATAGACCTGAGACCACCTGTGACATAAATTAAAGCCATCATGCAGTCACATTATAAATGTGTTTTTATTTCATCACTTGTAAGGTTGTGAAGTTGAAATGTTTTCTACAGAAAATGCACATGAAATTAATGAATGTAGATTATTCTGGCTCAGTCTGAGCTGAGAGGGAGCCGATCTTCTTCCTGGGTGCCTCTTCCTGCAGACTCATGTGTACATGGAAATGTAGATCCACTGCAAACAGAGAGAGCAGCGTTAGTGGTTCCTTCTGCTCCACTCGGGAGTGAGGCTGACGTCTTCACCTCTGACTCCTGCAGGCTCATCGTTTTCCCATCAGACAGCTGCCGGAAGATCTGTCACAGAAACCGAGATGTTAGTGCCTTTGATCCGGATTAGCCGTTTGAACTGGACCAGAACCGTCAGCTGCATCCGGCCGACTCACTGAACATGCAGTCCAGACGCAGGATGAGGCTGATGAAGCTCTCCAGTGTCATGTGACCAGAGGAGGCGCCGTAGCGCAGCGCCATCAGGTTCAGCGTGTCGTCAGAGACTCTCATCCCTGGAAACACACAGACCAGGTCAGGATTGGGACAGGATCGGGTCAGGATTGGGTCATGATTGGGTCAGGACTGGGACAGGATTGGGTCAGGACCGGGTCATGATTGGGTCAGGACTGGGACAGGATTGGGTCAGGACCGGGTCAGGATTGGGTCCAGCTCAGAGTCAGGTCACATGACCCAGAGGTTCTGCAGAACCTGGAGTACCTGAAGCGGTGAGTGCGTTCCTGAGCTCCGTCAGCGACAGAGTTCCAGTCCGAGAAACATCAGTTTGAAAGAAAATGTCCTGACAAACAAACGTGACACGCAATAAAAACGTATGTTGTGGAACAGGAACATGGAAACACGTCTGGAAAGCCAGTGGATGTTGTTACCTTGTAAATGATGACTTTGTTCCACAGTCGGATGAACTCGCTGCTGTTCAGTCTGCCAGTTACTGACGTCTTGAACTGATGGTGAAGGAAGAATCGTCTGACCTGCTGCTTCATTAAACCTCCGAAAGCAGCAAAAGCTCCAGTTCTCATCAAAACTGGCCACAGACGGGGTTTCCCACGCCTTAGTCCAGGGGTCCCTTCTATTTAATATCTTTTAGCTCAGGTTAAAACTCAAATCAGACTAGTTACCATGACGTCGCAGATGATACACAGCTCTATATTACCGCGTCACCAGGTGACCTTTGACCCCATCCAATCACTGAACAGACAGTAGATCAATGTGTGAATGGTGACAAAACTTTCTGACTGAACACAAACTAAAGTTACAGATCTAGAGTTACAGATCTAGAGTTACAGATCTAGAGTTACAGATCTACTCCATTTATCTGTGTGATAAGCAGAACCCTGCCAGGACGGGCTGGGCGGTTCTGACCATCGCAGCAGGATACGTCCATGAGAGCGACCATACTCCGACAGGCGTCGATGCTGAAACCTCCAGATTTCAGGTCGCCTGCAGATCCAAGCGCAGAGCGTTAGCATAGCAGCACTAGCAGCTATCGCTGACAACACAATGGCAGTGATAGCTGTTATAGTTGGCAGCGTTAGCAGAAATAGCTAGCACTGATACTTAGCAGCGTTAACAGCGATAATTAGCAACAATAGCTGGCAGCGACAGCTAGCAGTAATAGCTAGCAGCAACAGGTAGCAGCAACAGCTAGCAACCATAGCTAGCAGCAAGAGCTAGCAGCAACAGGTAGCAGCAACAGCTAGCAGCAATAGTAGCAGCGACAGCTAGCAGCAACAGCTAGCAGCAATAGCTAGCAGCAACAGGTAGCAGCAACAGCTAGCAGCAATAGTAGCAGCGACAGCTAGCAGTAATAGCTAGCAGCAACAGTTAGCAGCAAGAGCTAGCAGCAACAGGTAGCAGCAAACAGCCAGCAGCAACAGTTAGCCTGATAGCACATCCTATTGATCACTGAAGGATTTTGCAGTCTGGACCTTTCAGAAGGTTCTCGTTTAGGATTCTCTGGAGCTGCTCTGCATCCATCTCTTCATACTGCAGGAAACAAACGATACTCAGCTGATGTTTGCAATGTCTGCATGTCTGCAATCCGTCTCTCCTCCGTTTTGTTTCTGATCTCTATAAAAACTCAGAATTGTTTTGTGGTTCTGGATGAAAGTAGTGGTGGGACTCATTAAATTGTTTGAGTTAATTGCAGGGTCTGTAATTAATCATATCAACATTTTCAACTCAAAACCCCTTTAGCACATACATTATTGAAAAAAAAAACATTTATAGTTTTCAATCTTCAGGTTCTTCAACCTTGGAGCAAAGTTCATCTTTCCAGAGTTTCAGAAAGTCGAGATCATTTATGGAGCTTCTCTAGAAATGTGGACTGTGGACGCTGACATTTCCTTTAGCTTCTACATGTTTAGCATCGAGATGCTATTTTAGCATCTCAATTCTAAAAGCTTTGCTGATTGGCTAACTTCTTCAGCCCAATTTGAAGGGGGAGTTTTGTCTCCAGCGTCTAATCAGAATGTTAGAAGCAGAAATTAACCTCAGAGGGCCGAGAGGAGCAGTTATGTTGTCCATTGCGGCCTTTAATGTTATGTTGAAATATTTAACTTGTATAAAAGCCCTGTAATTAATTAATTCATTTAAAGCACTAAAGTTCTGGCGTTAGTCTAAATAAATGTTGATAAATCAGGAAATGTACCTTGTCTGAATGTTGACGGAAGAAAGCGTTCTTATTTTCATCCTCCTGTCTGTTCTTCACCTTCATCGCCTGAAAAACACATCGGCCATGTTTGAATTCAGTCAGTGCCTTGTCAGCCAGACACCATCTGTGGTGATGTGATCTGATACCTCTGGAACCGGTTCTGGAGAGCGCTCACCAGAGTTCTCACTGTGAACAAAAACATTCACACACAAACAAACACTCCTTATTCCAGAATAGGAGCTGAGCATCCATCCATAACAGATGTAGAACACGACGACCATGTTGATGATGCAGAGACGTACTGGCAGCGTGTCTCGCCCTTGGACAGGATGGTCAGGAGGAAGGACGACGTCTCGTTGGGATGGAAGGTGGACGGGACAATCATGTAGTCTCCAGGTTTCAGTGTCAGCAGCTCCATCACTTCCCGAGCGTTCATGAAGGTCTTCGTTTGGGCGACGGGTTGTTGAGAGCTGAAGAACGAGGCTGGGAATTTCCCCCTGTGTGCCCGATGCTGTGGCACCACAGAACGTCTCAGGTCTCCAACGCTGATTTATTAAATATGAAATGAATGTTCGAACTGTAAAAATACGTCTTACCTGTTCTTTCACCTGCAAGGAAATCAGATGAAGAGATCAGCTTATATTTAGAAATGAAAGAAACAACCTTCTGTTTACCTGCAGGGAGCCAAAAGCATGTTGTCTCCTGTATATTTATGGGATGCTGAGCTGTTATTTACTCATAGGTAGCTTTGGTGACGTGTTTAGGGTGTTCAGGGTGTTGAGTGTGTTCAGGGTGTTTAGGGTGTTTAGGGTGTTCAGGGTGTTGAGCGTGTTCAGGGTGTTCAGGGTGTTGAGTGTGTTCAGGGTGTTTAGGGTGTTCAGGTTGTTGAGCGTGTTCAGGGTGTTGAGTGTGTTCAGGGTGTTGAGCGTGTTTAGGGTGTTCAGGGTGTTGAGTGTGTTCAGGGTGTTAGGGTGTTCAGGGTGTTGAGCGTGTTCAGGGTGTTCAGGGTGTTGAGTGTGTTCAGGGTGTTTAGGGTGTTGAGCGTGTTCAGGGTGTTCAGGGTGTTGAGTGTGTTCAGGGTGTTCAGGGTGTTTAGGGTGTTCAGGTTGTTTAGGGTGTTCAGGGTGTTGAGCGTGTTCAGGGTGTTGAGCGTGTTTAGGGTGTTCAGGGTGTTGAGCGTGTTCAGGGTGTTGAGCGTGTTCAGGGTGTTGAGCGTGTTCAGGGTGTTGAGCGTGTTCAGGGTGTTGAGCGTGTTCAGGGTGTTTAGGGTGTTCAGGTTGTTGAGCGTGTTCAGGGTGTTGAGTGTGTTCAGGGTGTTGAGCGTGTTTAGGGTGTTCAGGGTGTTGAGTGTGTTCAGGGTGTTTAGGGTGTTCAGGGTGTTGAGCGTGTTCAGGGTGTTCAGGGTGTTGAGTGTGTTCAGGGTGTTTAGGGTGTTGAGCGTGTTCAGGGTGTTCAGGGTGTTGAGTGTGTTCAGGGTGTTCAGGGTGTTCAGGGTGTTGAGCGTGTTCAGGGTGTTGAGCGTGTTCAGGGTGTTGAGCGTGTTCAGGATGTTGAGCGTGTTCAGGGTGTTTAGGGTTTTCAGGGTGTTTAGGGTGTTCAGGGTGTTTAGGGTGTTCAGGGTGTTGAGCGTGTTCAGGGTGTTTAGGGTTTTCAGGGTGTTTAGGGTGTTCAGGGTGTTTAGGGTGTTCAGGGTGTTCAGGGTGTTGAGCGTGTTTAGGGTTCAGGGTGTTGAGCGTGTTCAGTGTTTAGGGTGTTCAGGGTGTTTAGGGTGTTCAGGGTGTTTAGGGTGTTCAGGGTGTTGAGGGTGTTTAGGGTGTTCAGGGTGTTGAGTGTGTTCAGGGTGTTTAGGGTGTTCAGGTTGTTTAGGGTGTTCAGGGTGTTTAGGGTGTTCAGGGTGTTTAGGGTGTTCAGGGTGTTGAGTGTGTTCAGGGTGTTTAGGGTGTTCAGGGTGTTTAGGGTGTTTAGGGTGTTCAGGGTGTTTAGGGTGTTCAGGGTTCAGGATGTTCAGGGTGTTGAGTGTGTTCAGGGTGTTCAGGGTGTTGAGTGTGTTGAGTGTGTTCAGGGTGTTGAGTGTGTTCAGGGTGTTTAGGGTGTTCAGGGTGTTTAGGGTGTTCAGGGTGTTTAGGGTGTTCAGGGTGTTTAGGGTGTTCAGGGTGTTTAGGGTGTTTAGGGTGTTCAGGGTGTTGAGTGTGTTCAGGGTGTTCAGGGTGTTTAGGGTGTTCAGGGTGTTGAGCGTGTTTAGGGTGTTCAGGGTGTTGAGCGTGTTCAGGGTGTTCAGGGTGTTTAGGGTGTTCAGGGTGTTTAGGGTGTTCAGGGTGTTTAGGGTGTTCAGGGTGTTGAGGGTGTTTAGGGTGTTCAGGGTGTTGAGTGTGTTCAGGGTGTTTAGGGTGTTCAGGGTGTTCAGGGTGTTTAGGGTGTTCAGGGTGTTTAGGGTGTTCAGGGTGTTGAGTGTGTTCAGGGTGTTTAGGGTGTTCAGGGTGTTTAGGGTGTTTAGGGTGTTCAGGGTGTTTAGGGTGTTCAGGGTGTTCAGGATGTTCAGGGTGTTGAGTGTGTTCAGGGTGTTCAGGGTGTTGAGTGTGTTCAGGGTGTTCAGGGTGTTGAGTGTTCAGGGTGTTGAGTGTGTTCAGGGTGTTTAGGGTGTTCAGGGTGTTTAGGGTGTTCAGGGTGTTTAGGGTGTTCAGGGTGTTTAGGGTGTTCAGGGTGTTTAGGGTGTTCAGGGTGTTGAGTGTGTTCAGGGTGTTCAGGGTGTTGAGCGTGTTTAGGGTGTTCAGGGTGTTGAGCGTGTTCAGGGTGTTCAGGGTGTTTAGGGTGTTCAGGGTGTTTAGGGTGTTCAGGGTGTTTAGGGTGTTCAGGGTGTTGAGGGTGTTCAGGGTGTTGAGTGTGTTCAGGGTGTTTAGGGTGTTCAGGTTGTTTAGGGTGTTCAGGGTGTTTAGGGTGTTCAGGGTGTTTAGGGTGTTCAGGGTGTTGAGTGTGTTCAGGGTGTTTAGGGTGTTCAGGGTGTTTAGGGTGTTTAGGGTGTTCAGGGTGTTTAGGGTGTTCAGGGTGTTCAGGGTGTTCAGGTGTTGAGTGTGTTCAGGGTGTTCAGGGTGTTGAGTGTGTTCAGGGTGTTGAGTGTGTTCAGGGTGTTAGGGTGTTCAGGGTGTTTAGGTTATCTACCTGTAGTGTTGTAGAACTGGAGACCGGTCTTAGTCTCAGACCACTTTTTGATGCTCTCGTGCGTTGAGGACTTTATTTCAAGATCGGTCAAAACCACAACTGTAAAATTATCACTAAATTGTCAGCATACAGTCCAGTTAATTTGTTGTTGCATGTATGGGACAACGCTGTGGCCAAAGTCTGCAAGACAGTGATGTTACGTTCATGAACGATCTGATTTTACTAAACGAGTCTTTCCTAAGAACGACAGGACTGGCGCCTCACTGAGAGCCGTCCTTTGTTTCCTGTAAGGCTCTAATTATTTTATTTAATTATTACATTGATATTAGTAAATAAATAAAACCCAAGAACTTAAGAGCAGCAGAGCATGCGCTTTGCTCTCTGACTGTTTGTCTCCTGCCATGTGCCACATGTTACAGCTCTGAGCTGCTGAGCTTCATGCAGCAGCTCAGAGACCGTCAGTCGCCTTGTGCTTGGTTCCGTCCTGCTTGTTGCGCCTTGCACAGCGTTCATAGATGAGTGTTGGGTACCGTCGGGGAATTGCGTTAATTGCTCCGATTAATGGTGCAGACAGTGGTGGTTTCTGACATGGGCGATATGGGCAACCGCCCAGGGCGCTGTCTTTTTGGGAGGTGGAAGCGATGCAGAATGAAGATGAGTTTGAACTGATAATGATACTGCTTAAATTGATTTCAGCTCCAAGTGTTTAATTTTTTAGGTGTTTTTATGGAAAATAAACCTTTCAGATCAATTTGAGAAGAAATTTTGATCATATTTCACATTTCATTGGGTCATGTAGCCGGGTACCGGTCTTGACTACAACACCATCTACACGATGACATGGTGCCCTAAAGGGCTCCCGGCATCCTGAACGTTTCCCAGCATGGTGCTGAAACCTGGTTCACCAGCAAGAGTTTGACACTTTTCCCCTCCAGACAGCCTTGATGATCATCGTGATGCTGTAATGATGATTTTAGGAGAACTACAGGGTAATAATTAGACTACTGGGTAGCTGTGGGGTATGAATTGAACAGCAGATTAATGCATTACAGATTTCCTGCCTACTGGGGTCCACCAGCAGGAAACTTGCAGGTTACCATCTCAGTGCCTTGAGGAACCAGCAGAGCTTCTGGGTGTGAATCGACCTTTATGTTTAAGAAAAGCCGGAGGAAATGCTTCCTGTGTGCAGCAGGATTCAGTCTCTCTGACCTCCATGTGGAGAAAAACTGACTTGGTATTTACTGTGTGACATGTTCCTCAACTAGGCTCTGATAAACGCTGGGTTCTATGATGCAGAGCCGTCCACCATGCGTCACAGTTGAAACTGTTGCTGTTTAACTGAAACCCAGCGCCTGACCCAGCCAGTAGAATGAAACCTGAGCTTTACCTCAAATATGGAGAAGCCGATGTGGAGGTTCTGGACCAGGTGTCGGTTCCTCTTATCAGGTTTTTGCATCAGAGACACCAGAATGTTTTCTCAGCCTTCTCACCACACAGCTCGACTCGGTACTGTGGATTGGTCCAGAAGCTGTCTGCAGACACAGGACAGGATTCTCAGCAAGGAACAGACAGCTAAGGTCAAGAGGCTGCATGAACTGGTTAGAGAGATGAAGTCTGTCAGATTCTCTGCCTTGCGTCGTGCTGGGGTCGGTTCAGGGTTCAGAGCTTTGCCATGGTGCGCAGCACTCCATCAGCCCGAGTTCAGGGAAACCTTCTTCGTGCTGTTCTTTGCAGCGAGACAGTCTCGGTCATAAAGGTCTGACATCATTTAACGTGTTTTGTCTTCATGTTTGTCTCCCTGGTAAAGTGGATCAGTTTCAGGAAAGCTGCAGTTTTTATTGACTTTCTGTTTTCTGATGTTGAAACAATGTGTCACAAACTTCTACCTGCTCTTATCAGAAACAAGACTTTCATGTTTGAGTTTTGATCATTAATCATTAAAACTGAAAAGTCAGACTTCGACCTTTCTGTTGGACTCCTGCTGCTCCTTATGCAGGTTTTCAGTCCCTACAGTTCAGATTGTCCAGCTGCCTTCAGAGCAGAGACCCCGATCCTCCATCCGCCTGAGGTCTTCGTCCTGATTTAGATCCTTCCATCTTCCCATCAACTGACCACTTTCAAAAGAAGAGGAGCAAACTCTCACTTGCCTGGATTATGTAACAGAAAAGTAGCTGCTTCCTCCTACATATCTATCTTTACTTTTATTTTAAGCAGTTGCTTTTAATTCACATATTTGACTGTAAGTGATGAACTCTGACCTGAACCTTGCGAGCCACATAAAGACAGTTACAAAGTCAGCCTTCTATCACCTGAAGAACATCTCCAGGATTAGAGGACTAATGTCTCAGCCAGATCTAGAGAAACTCATCCATGTGTTTATCTTTAGTCGCATTGATTATTGTAACAGCGTCTTCACAGGCCTGTCCAACAAATCAATCCTCCAGCTGCAGCTGATCCAGAAGCTGCTGCTCCTGTTCTCACTAGAACCAGGAAGATAGAGACATAACAGCAGTTTTAAAGTCCCTCCACTGGCTCCCTGTAGCTCAAAGAATAGATTTTAAAATCATGTTGTTAGTTTATAAATCACTGAACGGTTTAGCACCACAATACATCAAAGATCTGCTGTTGTTGTATCAACCTTCCCGACTCTCAGGTTCTGGTTCTGGTTCTGCTCTGCATCCCCAGAACCAGAACCAAGAGAGGAGAAGCAGCTTTCAGCATCTATGCACCAAAACTTTGGAACAAACTTCCAGAAAACTGTAAAACAGCAGAAACCCTGACTTCCTTTAAATCTCAACTAAACACACACCTGTTTAGAATTTGATTTGAAATGTAATATGTAACAATGTATTGTCTATTATTTGACTTTGTGTTTTTGTGTTCATGATGTAAAGCACTTTGAAATGCCTTGCTGCTGAAATGTGCTATACAAATAAAATTTGATTGATTTGATTTAAAACCTCCAAACAGTTTTAGTTTTATTCACACAGAGCCTTTCAGCCTTTCCTCTGTTGGATTTACAGGAACGATTACTTACATTGTTTAAAGCATTTTGGTATTTTCTGCAGTAGTTGTGATAGATTACCTTTGTAATTCATGCAGCCTCCAGCCGTTGTTCCCGCCACCCACCGGCCCTCCGCCACAGACGTCGTCCTGGGAGGACGGGTCTTCGTCCAGGAAGTTTGGGGTCAGACCACAGATGTCAAGATCTGTGAAGAACTTGGAGAAGTCCTCCAGCGTCATCCTGTCATGATTAATGATGTCAACTTTAAGCTTTCAGAGGGAAATGAAACAAGACGTCTGGATGACTAATTTAACCGAGTTCACTCACCAAAACTCTCCGTCGTCGACCACCGAAAGGCATTTCTCTCGATCTTGGGAGCTCACGGTTTGCCACAGAGATGAGCTGTAGAGACAGCAGCTATTGTTACCTGTTTGCAGCATTATTTAACATCAGATGAATGAACATCTTCAGCTGCATTTATCATGAATCAGAGTTGAGCTTCTTCACCGGTCGCTCCAGGCTCCGTTCCACTCTCCTTTTCCCCAGGGGTTCCACAGACGCAGCATCTTCACTGGCTTCCCTCTGCTCATCATCTGACCAGCAACACACACTGTCAACAACAGCCATGTTTATTATGACCATGCCTGCTGGTGGGACCCTTCACCTGGACGACTCCAGTCACAGTGTAGGCGTGGCCCTGGACTAGGCCGTTGGAAGACAAGGTCAACGAGGACGACTCCTACAGATACAAAACAGGAATTTGTGTTTCTGACAGAAGTAGATGCTGCAGATCCAACATGGATGGGTGGTTTATGCAGCCTATTGCAATTAGGCTGCATAAAGAAACTAGAATAAAGCCTCAATATGCTGCCAGTAACATTGATCCATCCAAAGCACAACATTCAGTTCCACTGAAGTTCAGCTTTATTTTCCTTTAAAAGTCACAACCAGTTACTGAAGCCTCTACTGAACTGTTTGAAGGACATTAAGATCTGGATCAGTTTGAGTTTTTCAACAGAACAGCGATCAGCTCAGAGAAAGAGCTGAGAAAAGATTCGATATGCTGGTTTAATGCTGCACACAGACCTTCACGTAGGGTCAACATCGGACAAATGCAGCTAACCCTGATAATAGGTTAGGGTTATGAACCATTGGCTCTCACAGTGGGGTTTTGTCTCAAACATTTGACTTGCTGCATTGTTTACTTCTAACACAGACACATTATTGCCTGGTCTTGGTGTGATGGAGGTCTGCAGTCAAGATTTGTTGCCCCAACCAGCAAGGACTGACAGCTACGCTTCTGTCTCACTAAGAACAGACTGATCTAAGAGACGAGTTTTCCAGAAGGCAACTTCCAGACAGAAGTCCCACCAGCTAGACACGGTGTAGAAACCAGTGAAATGTCAGAAACATTTTCAGGTGAACATCATAAGAAAATGGAGGACAGATCTCTTCGTACCCCTTGTGGTGTACTACAGCTGAGCAGAGCACCAAAGTTCCCAGCTCTGGACATCAGCCCCCACAGGTCCGGAGGAGGATCCGACAGCTGGATGCACATGTGGACGCCTCCAGTGAAATCCATCATGGCCTCTGCAGGAGTCCCAGCATTCATGTCGGTGTAGGAGCCACACACCCTGATGGAGGAAGGCATGATCGTTAGCACACAGTCCAGAGAGGAAGCTGCTGAACACGAGCGGTCCGAGTGTACTTGGCGTATGCTTTCTCCAGCAGGGCGGGCCAGAACTCGTTCTGTTTCTTGGACTGAACGAAGATCAGGCTGCCATTGATCGTTGGCAGCTTGTCATCAATCACCACGTCAATCCACTTCCCAAATCTCCAGAACTAAACAGAGGAAAAACATTTATTACCCCAGAGAAATAGCTGCCAAATACACGTTTGCAATCAGAAGTTTACATACACCTATGATGGTGACTACAGTCAGAACAATCGGAGGTCTTAATGCTTTCTGTTTGAACCCTTTATTTCCTCACTTCCAGGTTTGGTTGTTCAGAAACAATCCAGGCTACAATCTGCTGCTCCTCTGTTCAGAGGAAACAAAGACTGAACAATTTGATCTCAATGAAAAGTCTGGGAGTCTTTCACACCTGGGAGCAGATCTGAAACCACCCTCCAGGCCTGGTGGTGGCAGTGTCATCCTGTGGGATTCTTTCATTAGCAGCAGCAGTCCTCTGGATCGCACTAAACAACTACAGAAGGAGGCCAGGCTCCAGATTTAACTCCAACCTGGACCCAGTTGGACAACAAACCCAAACCCATGTTACGGTTCTGGTTCCCAACAATCCGACCTCAACGGTCTTCAGCGCCAGGAAACCAGCCCGGGGTCAAGTATCTGCCATGTTACTGCATTTACTCAGCCAAATGCAGAACCATCTGAACCTACAACCCAGTTTGAAACTGAATTAGGAAATCTGCAGGCGGCACCAGAGAGTCCAAAAACCCACAGACTTCATCAGAAGTGAGCTGACCCCATATCAATAAGGCAATTAATCATGTTAGAAATTAAAATGAGCTCAATAAGTTCAGTTTGGAGAACAGTCATTAAAGAGACATTTCCCTCAAATATCAATGAAAATCTGAGGATTTTTAAAAATTCTGGCACTTTGCCTGTTTTTCCTGTCCAAGCCAAAATATTAATATTGAAATCATCATAATCCATTTTAATTATAGTTGTTTTGTTTATTTATGTTGGATATTTAAAATGTTCAACATTTAAAGTATTTAATGTAAATAAAGTGGTCTTGATGTCACGAATGTGGTGCAGTGGTCGACGCTTGGGGACCCAGGTAGGATAAAGGTGGGAAAATGGTGGCGATGATCCAGAACAAAGTCTGCGCTAGTCCAGAGGCCAGACGGCACGGCTGGGCCAGGGCTCACACCGGTAGCTCCTGGTCTCACGAGTGGACAGTAAGACACAGAAACGATGAACTTCGACAAGCGATGACAAGGACAAGACGAGGAACAAAGGACACAGGTGGGATTAAATACACAGGGGGTATTCCAGCACTTGATACTAATTATCATCACCATAATTATTATATCAGTTGACGATGGTCTCAAAATGACATCATCATTTTGAGACCATCATCACGTCCAGACATGAAAACTGTCATGGGACGGTTTTCATGTCTGCTAAAGTGAGACATTGCGGCAGGCGTAGGGTCGGCCCTTTACCCGGAGAAGCGTCTCCGACGGGCAGCGCGACTCCCTCCGGGACTTTACACCAAAGTCCTGGCAGGACAAGCCAGGAGACGGACATGTTTTACCCTGAAATGAAACAGGCCGCAGTAGTTCTCATCGAAGTCTTGTTTCTGAGGGACGACTTGCTGGAGGATTTGATCCTGGAACGTCAGCGCGCCGATCGACGCCAGAAACCAGCAGTTTCCTGCTCAGAGAAACACAAGTTACCAGGAAATCTGATGAAACGGCGAACAACAGGAACGGCGGGCTCACCCAGAACTCCTTGACCAAAGTCAAACCTGGAGAACCCTCGCAGGACGAAGGACGGGTTCTGAGCAATTCTCTGCAAGAAGGAACAAGTCAACCAGATTTCCATCTGACACCTGCGGCGTCCCATCAACCTAATCTGAAACCACTCACCGCTGGCCGGAGCCAGACGACCCGGGCCAGGTCCGAAGGGCTCAGGACTTCCTGTCCGATGGACTTCCTGTCAGGCGGGAACATGTCATCAGTGAACTTCAGCCGCCTGCTGACACAGAACTCCTTCAGCTGCTGGAAGTCCTGTCCGAAGAGCGGGCCGGGGCTGCAGGCGCGGCCGAAGCCGTCCCGGCGGTGGCGGGCCTCCATGATGTTCAGACAGGCTCCTGGAGGCGGCATGGCTGCGGGCTGACGGCTGGGCACGTTACAGACCGTCCAGGTCAAAGGTCGCCAGACTCAGTGTAAAGAGCTTCACAGCAAATCAGAGTAAAAGAAAACAGCAAAACTCAGAAGTGGTTCACCAGCTGTGAAAATGTGCCGTTTCTGGTAGTAACTACTAACTAGTTACTAATTAAAACCTGGTTAACTAGTAACCAGTTACTAGCCGGCAGTGGAGACATTCGGGACCGTAGGTCCAGTTCCTCATTCCAGTTGATTTCCCAAATGAAATTTGGTCTTCATCCTCTCGTCTTTCTAAACCTTTTTCCTTTCAGGTGAAACTTTGTTCCTTTGCTCCTCATGTTTCCTCCAGACTCTGACCTTCACTCCTAAATACAATCCAAGGTTTCCCATCATCTGAATTTCCCTTTGGGTAAGGAGGATTGAAGTAGGACTTTGGACCTGACGGTCCGGTCCGTTCTCTCCAGTCCGGTTCTTGATGTTTCTGCTTCAGAAGCCATTTAGCATAAAGATGGCTGGTATCCAGCTGCTGGAATGTCTTCCCATTAATGTACCTGGATGCAGCATTCTGCACAGTTAGCATTTTTAGCATTGACCTACTGTCTGGTCAAAAACAGAAGAAACAGGATTTAACTAGGCCAATAGGTTGGATCCTGTGATTGGATCAGCGGGCGCAATGAGGAGCGTCTCATTTCTTACACATCCTGTGTTTGATCTTTGGCCTCAAGCAGAAGAATCGTCAACAGAAACTCCTAAAATCGGGTCAAGAAAAGTCCAAGCCTGAAATACAAGGAAAGTACGAAGCATAGAAAACCAAAACTAGATCTCAGGAATGGTTCAAAGAGGAAATAAAAGCATTTCCACACCATGTGAAGGAACTACAGACAATGATTGAACAGCTGAGTTTACATGAAACTCACCAATCAGTGAGACAAACGCTCTGATTGGTGAGCTTATTAAGGGGTTTACCCATCATGCCCAGCGCCTCCTGTACCTGTCTACTATGTGGTTCTTACGGGAACACAGAAATAATCCAGAAGTCTCAGTATGTCACAGCGTCAGATCCTCAGATGAAACTAAACATGTAAATAAGAATCCTGCCGCTAGCCCCGCTAGTCGCTAGCCGCTATTCGCTAGCCGCTATTCGCTAGCCGCTATTCGCTAGTCGCTAACCGCTATTCGCTAGCCGCTATTCGCTAGCCACTAGCCGTTGCTGTTTGTCCTGCACTGAGAACCGGAGCTAAGAGTTCGAGCTTACCTTGAGGCCCAGACTTCAGGTGTGAAGCAACAGAGAATCGATGTGAGCCGCACCTGGAGCTGACTGCGGCTTCCTGTCTGAGCCAACAGGTCAACCTGCTGCTGCATTATGACTTTATGGCAGGTTAGCAGCAGCTCACCTGTCAATAATTACCCGAATGATCAAAGCAGTTGGAGCAGCAGAGAAATGACCCTGATAAAAACAGCAACCTGACCCGTTTCCTTACAGAAACACTTGGCCGCCCTGCTGAGTTTGGTGAACATTCAGCCGTTGTTTCATAAAGTCTGTGGCTTCACTTCTCCTGGTGTCTGTTCAGTTTCCATAAAGCTGCAGAAGCAAACAGGAATCTGTTTTGCTCTGACGGGGAACCACAAACAGCTCTGAGTTTTCTTCCAGCCTCCTCTCTGAAATCGGCTTATTGGACCACAAACCTTAAGTTTTAGATTCATGGTTTAATCAATACATAACTTAATCAGTAGGACATTTTTCTTAGATATAGTGATCATGATTTGATTAAAATTCATGTAATCAGTAGGTTTTTAATTAAATTATAGTCTTAAGAGTGTATAAATCATTTATTCATTTGAAAATGTTTTAGTTCATTATAATTAGGGAAGTTGAAAACTAATCAGAAAATATTGAGTGTAACAGATGTTTTGGTACTGAAACTGCTCATGTCTGTTTTATAAGAGTTTGAAGATATGATATGAAAGATGTTAATTTTTATCATCAAAATCTGCTGTTTGATGCCCTGGGTCAGAGGTCAGAGGTCAGGAGAGCTCTGCGGTTCAGGAACCAGTTTAAAAACTCCTTCCTTGACAGTTTTAATTTCTGATGTGCTTCAGGATTTTCTGCATCTTTTCCAAGAATGCTTTAAGAATCCAGACAAGCGTGTCTGATGGCCACACACCTGGCTGAGGTTCATGCTGAAGAGATTCAGGAACTGAGGAAGAAGCTGCTTCTGCACTTGATTCATGCTGTTTGTACGAGTACCTTGGAGAAACTCACCAAACTTTGGCAAATCATTCCAAACACTTGTGGTTTCATGCGTGGCAGACCGCTGCTTGACTGCGTGTGCAGGTCTGAACGCTGCTCCTCCATCCAGTGGCAGCTCAGCTGCCTGAGCCTGTTGAAGAACAGCCTGCGGCGACAGGGGCTCTATAAAGGAGCTGCAGCTTCTCCTCAGTCTGCCCTCAAAGCAGACTCAGTCTTCCTAACAGCAACACCAGGCGAGATCCTAACAGAAACTTTGAAAAGGTAACTCTGTCGTGTTCACAGCAGGAAGCTGCTTCAGTGTACAGAGAGATGTATGAAGTATTTGCTGTAGTGAGAAGCGTAGTGAGTGTCAGGGTTATGTATCCACCTCTTCAGTGGATGTTGCTGTTGCTTCAGAGTGATGTGTAGAGTGGTTGTGCTTTCTGCAGGACGCTGCAGCCATGCTCGCTCCAGGCGCCTGCATGAACATCATCAGTGCTCGTCACTCTAAAGACGGATATGGAACCGTTTCCAACCCGAGAACTTCCTGAACCAGGACTTCCAGCAGCTCAAGGAGTACTGCCTCATCCGCCAGGTCCGGTTCATCGACGACATGTTCCCCCCCGACCACCGCTCCATCGGCAGGGACGTCCTGCAGCACGCCGACCTGGTCCGGGTGGAGTGGGTCAGACCGTCGGTGAGTTCAGGTCCTGAACATGCAGAACGCAGCTGGAGGTCAGAGGTCAGAGGATATTTACTGAACAAAAGAGGCTGAGGATGATTCAGGTCCAGGGAACAAAGCCTTCTTTTGATGTATTTTTGTACTGTAAAATAATTAAAAATATAAAATGAAACATTTACAGCAGGAAATTCAGAAGAAACGTAAAAGGGAACCAAAGTTTCTGCTGCTGGAAGATCCGGCGTCCATCCTCTGCTAGATCACTCAGGAGACACAAACAGCAGGTTTCCAGATGCACATGTATAAAAGTAGCTGAGATTATTCCTTGTTTCAAAGCATAAAAGTTTAAAAGAACGAATTCAAAACATTTTGAGTAATTAGATAAGATTTAAAGTGGACTACTTATATTAATATTGGTTTACTTATAACAATACTTACACTTGTGGGAACACTTACAGGTAAAACAAGTAACAGTAACTTTGATATCAAATAATTACAATAATAGATTATTCTTGGTTTCTTTTCAGAACATCTGCAATAACTCACATTATGATTTTAATAAGAGTAATAAGTTGTGATTATCATAAAATTATAAATGAATGCTAAATCAAAGAAACGAAAAGGGTTATGAATGTGATTTTGACATTGAACATGAAATGGGGTAAAACGTGTAACTGCTATTAAAGATCAGAGCTGAAGACTCTCCTGCTTATGGGGACCAACCCATCAGCCCCGCAACATGTGGCTTCAAATCGCACTTCTCTCATCAGCTGGGTTCAGACCCCAAAGACTGAGGCAAAGACTGAGGCAAAGACTGAGGCAAAGACTGAGGCAAAGACTGTGGCAAAGACTGAGGCAAAGACTGAGGCAAAGACTGAGGTAAAGACTGAGGCAAAGACTGAGGTAAAGACTGAGGTAAAGACTGAGGTAAAGACTGAGGCAAAGACTGAGGCAAAGACTGAGGCAAAGACTGAGGCAAAGACTGAGGCAAAGACTGAGGTAAAGACTGAGGTAAAGACTGAGGCAAAGACTGAGGCAAAGACTGAGGCAAAGACTGAGGCAAAGACTGAGGCAAAGACTGAGGCAAAGACTGAGGCAAAGACTGTGGCAAAGACTGAGGCAAAGACTGAGGTAAAGACTGAGGCAAAGACTGAGGTAAAGACTGAGGTAAAGACTGAGGTAAAGACTGAGGCAAAGACTGAGGCAAAGACTGAGGCAAAGACTGAGGCAAAGACTGAGGTAAAGACTGAGGCAAAGACTGAGGTAAAGACTGAGGTAAAGACTGAGGCAAAGACTGAGGCAAAGACTGAGGTAAAGACTGAGGTAAAGACTGAGGCAAAGACTGAGGTAAAGACTGAGGCAAAGACTGAGGCAAAGACTGAGGTAAAGACTGAGGAAAAGACTGAGGTTAAGACTGAGGCAAAGACTGAGGCAAAGACTGAGGTAAAGACTGAGGCAAAGACTGAGGTAAAGACTGAGGCAAAGACTGAG
Source organism: Poeciliopsis prolifica (assembly GCF_027474105.1). Classification (NCBI taxonomy): domain Eukaryota; kingdom Metazoa; phylum Chordata; class Actinopteri; order Cyprinodontiformes; family Poeciliidae; genus Poeciliopsis; species Poeciliopsis prolifica. The sequence goes on from NW_026562412.1 coordinate 484,640, forward strand.
GCAAAGACTGTGGCAAAGACTGTGGCAAAGACTGAGGCAAAGACTGAGGCAAAGACTGAGGTAAAGACTGAGGCAAAGACTGAGGTAAAGACTGAGGTAAAGACTGAGGCAAAGACTGAGGTAAAGACTGAGGCAAAGACTGAGGCAAAGACTGTGGCAAAGACTGTGGCAAAGACTGAGGCAAAGACTGAGGCAAAGACTGAGGCAAAGACTGAGGTAAAGACTGAGGCAAAGACTGAGGTAAAGACTGAGGTAAAGACTGAGGTAAAGACTGAGGCAAAGACTGAGGCAAAGACTGAGGTAAAGACTGAGGCAAAGACTGAGGCAAAGACTGAGGCAAAGACTGAGGCAAAGACTGAGGCAAAGACTGAGGCAAAGACTGAGGCAAAGACTGAGGCAAAGACTGAGGTAAAGACTGAGGCAAAGACTGAGGCAAAGACTGAGGTAAAGACTGAGGCAAAGACTGAGGCAAAGACTTAGGCAAAGACTGAGGCAAAGACTGAGGTTAAGACTGAGGTAAAGACTGAGGCAAAGACTGAGGTAAAGACTGAGGCAAAGACTGAGGCAAAGACTGAGGCAAAGACTGAGGTAAAGACTGAGGTTAAGACTGAGGCAAAGACTGTGGCAAAGACTGAGGCAAAGACTGAGGCAAAGACTGAGGCAAAGACTGAGGTAAAGACTGAGGCAAAGAATGAGGTAAAGACTGAGGTAAAGACTGAGGCAAAGACTGAGGCAAAGACTGAGGTAAAGACTGAGGTAAAGACTAAGGCAAAGACTGAGGCAAAGACTGAGGCAAAGACTGAGGCAAAGACTGAGGTAAAGACTGAGGCAAAGACTGAGGTAAAGACTGAGGCAAAGACTGAGGCAAAGACTGAGGTAAAGACTGAGGCAAAGACTGAGGCAAAGACTCAGGCAAAGACTGAGGCAAAGACTGAGGTAAAGACTGAGGCAAAGACTGAGGCAAAGACTGAGGTAAAGACTGAGGCAAAGACTGAGGTAAAGACTGAGGTAAAGACTGAGGTAAAGACTGAGGTAAAGACTGAGGTAAAGACTGAGGCAAAGACTGAGGCAAAGACTGAGGTAAAGACTGAGGCAAAGACTGAGGTAAAGACTGAGGTAAAGACTGAGGCAAAGACTGAGGCAAAGACTGAGGTAAAGACTGAGGCAAAGACTGAGGCAAAGACTGAGGTAAAGACTGAGGTAAAGACTGAGGTAAAGACTGAGGTAAAGACTGAGGCAAAGACTGAGGCAAAGACTGAGGCAAAGACTGAGGTAAAGACTGAGGCAAAGACTGAGGCAAAGACTGTGGCAAAGACTGAGGCAAAGACTGAGGCAAAGACTGAGGCAAAGACTGAGGTAAAGACTGAGGCAAAGACTGAGGTAAAGACTGAGGTAAAGACTGAGGCAAAGACTGAGGCAAAGACTGAGGTAAAGACTGAGGTAAAGACTAAGGCAAAGACTGAGGCAAAGACTGAGGCAAAGACTGAGGCAAAGACTGAGGTAAAGACTGAGGCAAAGACTGAGGTAAAGACTGAGGCAAAGACTGAGGCAAAGACTGAGGTAAAGACTGAGGCAAAGACTGAGGCAAAGACTGAGGCAAAGACTCAGGCAAAGACTGAGGCAAAGACTGAGGTAAAGACTGAGGCAAAGACTGAGGCAAAGACTGAGGTAAAGACTGAGGCAAAGACTGAGGCAAAGACTTAGGCAAAGACTGAGGCAAAGACTGAGGTTAAGACTGAGGTAAAGACTGAGGCAAAGACTGAGGTAAAGACTGAGGCAAAGACTGAGGCAAAGACTGAGGCAAAGACTGAGGTAAAGACTGAGGTTAAGACTGAGGCAAAGACTGAGGCAAAGACTGAGGTAAAGACTGAGGTAAAGACTGAGGTAAAGACTGAGGCAAAGACTGAGGTAAAGACTGAGGCAAAGACTGAGGTAAAGACTGAGGTAAAGACTGAGGTAAAGACTGAGGTTAAGACTGAGGCAAAGACTGAGGCAAAGACTGAGGTAAAGACTGAGGCAAAGACTGAGGTAAAGACTGAGGCAAAGACTGAGGCAAAGACTGAGGCAAAGACTGAGGTAAAGACTGAGGCAAAGACTGAGGTAAAGACTGAGGCAAAGACTGAGGCAAAGACTGAGGTAAAGACTGAGGCAAAGACTGAGGCAAAGACTGAGGCAAAGACTGAGGCAAAGACTGAGGTTAAGACTGAGGCAAAGACTGAGGCAAAGACTGAGGTAAAGACTGAGGCAAAGACTGAGGTAAAGACTGAGGCAAAGACTGAGGCAAAGACTGAGGCTAAGACTGAGGCAAAGACTGAGGCAAAGACTGAGGTAAAGACTGAGGTAAAGACTGAGGTAAAGACTGAGGCAAAGACTGAGGCAAAGACTGAGGCAAAGAACTGGTGCCTTTCTTCCATGAGGTTGGCTCGTCTACATCTCAACGTACCAGAAAGATCATGAGACAAGATGAAGGAGCTTCAGAGCTGAGAGCCAAGAAGCTGAGGAAAGCTACACACATGAAGAATTCACCCTAAGACCTGCCGCTCTAAGTCAGTATCCTTCCTGCCAGCACCCAAGTCCTGTGTGACCAACAGGTCAGACCATCAGACCAACAGAGATCCCTGCCTTCATCAATCAACCTCCTCCTCCTGCTCCAACACCTTCATCATCATGGATCCAGTTCTGGGGTTCAAAACACCAAACTCTGTCCGTCTCTCTCAAAGGTTCCCTTTTTAGTTCTTAGTATCAGCGTTAGGGAAAGATAGGCTATGTGATTGATTTGACTTATTGGATTATTTCTGCTACTTAATGAAGCTGTACTAACTCTTGAAAAAATGCCTTACTAAAAAAAATATAAAAGATGTTGTTGACATTCAATGAATGAGTCACCACAAAGTTCTTTGATGGTAGTAAAATTGCTGTGATGTTTGATTCTGGGGAGGAAAAAGTAGAAAATGTTTTATAGGTTGCTTTAGCCCAAAACAACATCCTTGGGACTCGCCAGAGTCACTAGAACCATCCTGGTTCAGTAACAAGTGCACCTTGTAATAAAGAGAAGGAGCGACCGTTAACAGATGTGCTCTGTGAAACTAGCTGGCTGCAGGCTGCTCAGTCTGGCTAATTCACAGGGGGAAGAAGGACGAGACATCTGGATGTAGGCCATCAGAAACCAGGTAAATCTTATTCAAAGCCAGCTTAAACAGAGTTTACTTCAGTTCTGGACAGATTTAGGAAACTCAGTTCACCTGTTAGATGGAGAGCTAGTAGCATATTTCCCTTCTCAGAAGAAGAAGTAGAGAGACAAGGGGGTCCAACGACAAGCTGTTGGACTGGAGCATGCAAATCAATTTCTGATGTGCTTCAGGATTTTCTGCATCTTTTCCAAGAATGCTTTAAGAATCCAGACAAGCGTGTCTGATGGCCACACACCTGGCTGAGGTTCATGCTGACAGAGATTCAGGAACTGAGGAAGAAGCTGCTTCTGCACTTGATTCATGCTGTTTGTACGAGTACCTTGGAGAAACTCACCAAACTTTGGCAAATCATTCCAAACACTTGTGGTTTCATGCGTGGCAGACCGCTGCTTGACTGCGTGTGCAGGTCTGAACGCTGCTCCTCCATCCAGTGGCAGCTCAGCTGCCTGAGCCTGTTGAAGAACAGCCTGCGGCGACAGGGGCTCTATAAAGGAGCTGCAGCTTCTCCTCAGTCTGCCCTCAAAGCAGACTCAGTCTTCCTAACAGCAACAGGCGAGATCCTAACAGAAACTTTGAAAAGGTAACTCTGTCGTGTTCACAGCAGGAAGCTGCTTCAGTGTACAGAGAGATGTATGAAGTATTTGCTGTAGTGAGAAGCGTAGTGAGTGTCAGGGTTATGTATCCACCTCTTCAGTGGATGTTGCTGTTGCTTCAGAGTGATGTGTAGAGTGGTATTTATCCTTATTGACTTGCAAATCAACAAGGATAAATACTTCTTTTTTAAAAAGAATTTAAAAATTAGCTTAAATTAAAACAATCACAAAAAGCTAAGCAAATACCCCAGCAGTTTTTTTAGTCCTGGGTGATCCAGGAAGACCTGGATCACCCGGGTCAGAGGGAAGGAACAACCTGCTGAGATGCAGGAACTTCCAGAGACACATTTAAACTGGAAACGCTGGTTCTGAAGGAGTGATGGCTGGACTATGGAGGTCCAAACAGAACCTTTACTGAAACATCAGAGCAAATATGTGTTGTTTCATAAACACTTCTTGGAGTCAAAGGTCACAGCAAACTGTTGGTCACAAAAAGTTTCTGAAAGACAAGCTTTAAAGAAAAACTAGTCATTTCTGCCCACTGTCACCACATGCTTCCTGGGGAGGACGGGATGTTAGAAACGATGTCTTCCTTCAATATAACACACAACTATAACAAATAACTTTAATAAACTCCATGTGACTGCATGCTGTTATATCCAGGATTGAAGTGGAAAGTAGTGAGCAGAATATGAGCATATTACCCTAACATTATATTTAGTGATGCTGTTTGGTTGTGCTGTCAGTGAATCTGTCTCGTCTTGCTGAGTTTGATCTCCTGTCATCAGAGCTGCTGGCTGCATAAAGTGCTGCATTAAAATGTCAACTTGTTTGTGCTGTTTCAGAAAATTGTTCCCAACCCTTCCTTCATTGTTGACGGAGTCTCCAGATTTGACTTTGGCCAAGGAGCAGTTGGTAAGAAAATCTCCTTAATCTTTCTACAATCTGCCCCTAAAGCAGGTTTTTGTTAATGCGATGTGAGGCAGGAGCTGCAGATCAGTGGAATCTGGGCATGTTCAAACCGTGTTGAGCACTACACAAACACTTCATTTACTTTATTGTCATCACTTATCAACACCAGCAGGATCCCTCCCTCCCTCCACCGCGGTTTCAATTGTTGTGTTGCTGAAATGTTTTACTCAAGTGAACCTGCCTCGTCTTGCCTTTCAGACGCTGCTGCATCCCAACTATTCACAGCTTCATGTTCAGATGATTTTCTGTTGTTGCCTAGGAAACTGCTGGTTTCTGGCCTCCATCGGAGCGCTGACCTTCCAGGACTTCATCCTGAAACAAGTCGTTCCTCTGGAGCAAACATTTGATGAAGATTACTGCGGCCTGTTCCACTTCAGGGTTCGTTCCACGTTTTGTTCTCCGACTGGCAAAAACCTGAAATCATGTTTAAGATAACATTATTTACAATCTTATTACATTCATTTCTTCAAATTTAAAATGTTAAATGGAACAGGAAGTGGGTCAAAAATATAAGTCGAAGAAAAACATTTGGAAACTCTTATGGTTGCAGATTTTCCAAAAACTAAAGGAGACAATGATTTCACCACTAATATGTAAAAATATTAGATATTGGCCAAAAATTTGTGCAAAATAAAATGTGTTTTTATTTTGTTCATATTGTTCATGTATGAGATCTCAGAACATCTAGTTAATTTCTTACGTTCAGATAAGAAAGATCTTTTTCAGGATTCTTTTAGTCTAGAAATTATATCTTTACTGGATGTAACTTGAAGCAAACTGTTTACTTTTGAAGAACAGGTTTTACTTTCTGGACCTTATGTGTAGGCCTGTCACAATAAATGATAAATCAATTAATCGCAAGATAAATTAAAATTATCGACCTCATTTAAATTAACAGCTATATCGTTTCTTCCGGCCTTTTTCTCTTACTGTTGATGAAACTGAATGAAACTCCGGTGCTCTCCACTGACCCTCCCTTCCTTATTTCCTTAGTGTAATGCCCAGCGCGCGCTACACCATCTCATGTCGCGGATTGTCGGCCCATTATCAAAACCTGAGAGACACATTAGCCGACAGAAATCCTGGCTATAACGGTTCGATCGAACCGTGTTGTGTCCAACAATGGACACAAGATAATAAGTCCAGTTCACTAATATTGAAACCAGGCATCAATCAATTCCTTACTACAATCTACCTGCAATGCATGTGGCTAGTGTCAGTCTGACTGAATGAAAATCATTATAAACTATTTATGTCACCTTAACGAAGAACAGCTGAAAAGTTTCCGGGTTTTCTGGTAGAAATTTCGCTCCAACTCCTCCCCTAGTTATTTATCTTTTCTTTGCACTAATTGTTGAATAAACATTCATGTTGTTTCCGATGTCTGCTGGACTTCGGGTTGCATCGTGTCAGCTGTTCGGGATTCCCTCCGTGTTTCCCCTCAGAAAGGGAGGAGAATCCGCGCTTTCTGATTGGCTACCGGTCACATTCAGCAGGCTGCGTCACTCTCCCAGTCTGGATAAATCCTTGATTTAGATCAGAGCAACGATCTACCATAACACACAACGATCTACCGTAACACACAACGATCTACCTTAACACACAACGATCTACCATAACACACAACGATCTACCTTAACACACAACGATCTACCTTAACACACAACGATCTACTGTAACACACAACGATCTACCATAACACACGACGATCTACCTTAACACACGACGATCTACCTTAACACACAACGATCTACTGTAACACACAACGATCTACCATAACACACAACGATCTACCTTAACACACAACGATCTACTGTAACACACACAACGATCTACCGTAACACACAACGATCTACCATAACACACGACGATCTACCTTAACACACAACGATCTACTGTAACACACAACGATCTACCATAACACACAACGATCTACCTTAACACACAACGATCTACTGTAACACACAACGATCTACCGTAACACACAACGATCTACCATAACACACGACGATCTACCTTAACACACGACGATCTACTGTAACACACGACGATCTACCATAACACACAACGATCTACTGTAACACACGACGATCTACCATAACACACAACGATCTACTGTAACACACGACGATCTACCATAACACACAACGATCTACCTTAACACACAACGATCTACCATAACACACAACGATCTACTGTAACACACGACGATCTACCATAACACACAACGATCTACAGTAACACACAACGATCTACAGTAACACACGACGATCTACAGTAACACAAAACGATCTACCATAACACACGACGATCTACTGTAACACACGACGATCTACCGTAACACACAACGATCTACAGTAACACACGACGATCTACAGTAACACAAAACGATCTACCATAACACACAACGATCTACCTTAACACACAACGATCTACCGTAACACACAATGATCTACAGTCACACACAACGATCTACAGTAACACACGACGATCTACCATAACACACAACGATCTACTGTAACACACAACGATCTACCTTAACACACAACGATCTACCATAACACACAACGATCTACAGTAACACACAACGATCTACCTTAACACACAACGATCTACTGTAACACACAACGATCTACCTTAACACACAACGATCTACCATAACACACAACGATCTACAGTAACACACGACGATCTACAGTAACACACGACGATCTACCGTAACACACAACGATCTACCGTAACACACAACAATCTATTGTAACACACAAGGGACAATCTCAGAACGAAGAACGTTCTCAGATTGTCGTTCGTGGTAAAAAAAAATCCTGTAGTTTGAACTATTGCATCATTCAGTCAGATTCTTCTCTATTTAAATCTAATTATTACTGAAGGGCAATAAACTATACAGACTTCAGTAACACACAACGATCTACAGTAACACACAACGATCTACAGTAACACACAACGATCTACCATAACACACAACGATCTACCGTAACACACAACGATCTACCGTAACACACAACGATCTACCGTAACAAACAACGATCTATTGTAACACACAAGGGACAATCTCAGAACGAAGAACGTTCTCAGATTGTCGTTCGTGGTAAAAAAAATCCTGTAGTTTGAACTATTGCATCATTCAGTCGGATTCTTCTCTATTTAAATCTAATTATTACTGAAGGGCAATATAATATACAGACTTCATAATCTGCACTCTTTTGGTTGAATGCAGTATTTATTTCCACTTTGGCTTCATGTTGTTCAGTTTTTATTCATGTACATTTATTGTTACTGGAGACTAAGAGTCTATTTTAGTTTTGGTTGTTTTATTTATTTTGTGTATCAGTCCCAGTGTTAAGTGTCTTTTGAAAGTAAAGTGTTTCTATCTTTGGCAGGTAATCGCATGTATTATTAAGTAATTTCCATTAAATCAATGAAAAAAGGTCTTCAAACAATATTATCTTTTATCGCAATAATTTTTTGAGACAATTAATCGCCCAGCAAAATCTGTTATCGTGACAGGCCTACTTATGTGTATCTGTGATGATCAGGTAAGTTTTCCTTAAATTTCCAAGAACTGTTGAGTTATATTGCCGTCCTGCAGGTCAGCTGTTGGAGCAACATCAGATTATTGGCATCAAACCTTCTGGTTGATCTAAGGAGTTTGGAATTTGGGATCTTATTTCAGGGATTTAATGAACTTAACAGTACTTCTTAGACCTGAAATGTCACAGAAACAGCAAGTTACTTAATAAAAAATGGACTTTTCAGAGTTTACAGATTACTCTCTGAACTTGTTACTGTGAAAGTTCTGGAAAGGTCGGCGGTATTTCTGACCAGATGCCAATAACAGCCTATGAGCTTTAAGAGCTCCTCAGAGTGGTTAATAACATAAGTTTTTAAAAGTAACCATATGATCTGTAAGATCCAAAATGCTAATTGTTACAGAAAGGAAGTAAGTCACATCGTTCTCTCCGGATCCAGCTGATATCTTTCCAGACCTTAGAAGTCGCTTTTATAAACGTCCAGGCCAGGTTCTAGACTACAGATCCATTCCACACAAGTTCCTGAAAGTAACCTGGAGGTTCTGGAAGGTCTTTAATGGTGCGTTCAGGCCAAACGCGTTTTGAGCATCACGTTTACATTCAAAGTCTATGTGGAGGAACGTCCAGACTCTGGAACTGCCACAACGTTCAGGTGAACCCAAACTCAGCTGCATGAATCTAACAAGCTGGAAAGAAGCTGAACAGACCAAGAACCTTCAGGAGCTCCAACACCCAGCCAATGCTAACTGACATTAGCTCGTTAGCTGCAGGTCCCTCAGGGTCCTTCAATCAGACAAACATCTTTTCTGGAAAATCTTACTCTCATTATTTAGTTTCAAAATAACGCTGTTTTCTTTACATTTCAGTTCTGGAGGTTTGGGAAATGGGTCGACGTTGTCATTGATGATAAGCTGCCAACAATCAACGGCCGGTTAATTTTTGTCCGCTCTAAGAACCCGGCTGAGTTCTGGCCCGCTCTGATGGAGAAGGCCTACGCCAAGTACGTGAGCTGCTGATAAAATGCTGCTGCTGCTGCTGCTGCTGATGTGTTTGTGTGTAACGTGGCCCTGCTGTGTCAGGGTCTGTGGCTCCTATTCAGACATGAATGCAGGAACTCCAGTGGAGGCCATGGTGGACTTCACCGGCGGCGTCCACATGTGTGTGCAGCTGTCTGAGCCGCCTGCAGACCTGTGGGAGCTGCTGTGCAGAGCCGACCAGGCCAAGTCGCTGATGGGCTGCGGGACTCCGCAGGGCGTAAGAGACGATCACACCTCAGACAGCTGCAAACTGAGAAATCCCTCCAGGCTGCAAGTCTGAGCAGATCCGGACCTGCTGCAATACAACATAATAACACACCGAGAAACTTGTTCTGGATGTCAATCAGTTAGAGAAAAGCCTGGGGCTGCGTCCCACTGACTGTTATTAAATCTGCTGAAACATGACAGAGAGGACAGGTGACGGTTTCATGAGAAGTGCCAGGAAGCAGGAAGCTCTCAGTTCAGACATGCAGGACTCAGAATGAATCTTTTCACCCCAAGGAGGGAAAGATGACAACAAACACTTAATCTACCGTTTTAGAAACAAAGTTAAACAGCTGGGTCAGTAATAACGTTAAACCCGTCCAAACTGCTCTGACCAATCAGAAATCTGTTCTCCTCTCATTGGGTCGCTCCAGCACCAGTCAGCACCGGACAGATTCAGAACTTAAACTTTTTCATCAAACTCACTTCAGTTATTAGGAACTATGATGAAACAACTGAAAAACCAGAATCAGAAAATTCAGGCCAGAAACGTTGAGCTTCATCATGAACTCTCCTGTCGGTTAACATTTTGTTTAGAAGTCATGTGCAGGTTAGACCTTAATCTGGAAGAACAATCTGTCAATCTGCAGACTAGCAGCTGCTTACACTAAAGCTCTTCAGGTTTTATTGTTGTAGGATAGAGAAGTCTGCAGCTGACGCCCAGCTCAGGCTTTATGGAACATAATGGGTATATTTTATGCCTTTAAACCTGAATTTGCTCCTTTCTTAGGAAACTTCTGCCAACACCGTCTTACCAAACGGCCTAGTTCAAGGCCATGCCTACGCCGTCACTGGAGTCAGGGAGGTAAAGTATGGATTTTGATTTCAACTGGAACTCCAACATGGAGAGAGTCAGCGTCGTTCAACATGGAAGTGCTGCAGTCAGACGGACCCTGTGGTGAGCGCCGTGTCTGCTACCTGTCGACCAGGTGCTGGGCAGAGCCAAGGCGGAGCGTCTGGTGCGTCTGTGGAACCCCTGGGGCCAAGGAGAGTGGAACGGAGACTGGAGCGACCGGTGAGAACAAATGCCTCTGTCTTCCATCCGTCATGTTGACACCATCTGAGTGAAGGAGCAGGAACTCAGGCAGGCCTGAGGATGAACCAGCAGACGGCTAAATGGGACGGCCAACAGATTCAAGATGGATTCTTCCTGTTCTGGAAGCTTCCCAGGACAGGAGGCATCCGTTAACAGCCACTTTACTCCATCAAACTCCGTTTGACCTGTGCAAACATCTACTGGTCCCCAAAGGCCCACAGCAGACACACACTGAGTTTGGAGCCAACACTGGTTCTGACCCAGTTTAGACCTGGCTCAGAACCAGTAGCGATCAGTGAGAACTGGTTGCGACGCGGTTCACCTTTGAAATGGGTTTGATGTGCTGATGCAGGAGTGTCATTATTATCCAGGGAGTGGCCATTGCAACATGGCCGCCGTCCCTCTGTGGCTCCATCAGAACCGCACTGACCAAAGTTCTGGGCTCTCTGGTACCGGGCCCAAAGGCTCAACTCTGAAGTGACTGAAGTTTACCAAGATGATCCGGAGTTGAGGATGTGTTGATCCCACAGAGTTCGGTTCACCTGTTCTGCTCCTGCTTTGTTCCTGAAGGTCGTCTCTGTGGCAGACGGTGAGTCCTCAGGATCGTGAAGCCTGCCTTTCAGTGTGTGAAGACGGCGAGTTCTGGTGAGCTGGACCCACTTTCTCCAAGCAAACTGCTGAGAATAAACTCTGCTCTTATTGGTTCCCATCACCTCACTCCTGCTCCACATACTGTCCTGTCCCAGGATGACTCTGCAGGATTTCTGTAAGTTCTACGCTGACCTGGACATCTGCTGCTCGTGTCCGGACTTCCTTGATGGGAACTCGTCCTGCCACTGGAAATCCTCGTTCCACGAAGGCCGATGGGTTGCAGGGATCTCAGCTGGAGGCTGCATGAATCACCCTGGTATGAAGAAAAAAATAAAAATGGAAAAGAAAACAGCACAGGGCCGATCCAACTCTGGTTCCGTTCAACCTACTGTCAGATGGTGAGGTTACCGCTCGCCTTGGGTAAAGGAAAATCCTGGAAAAATAAGAAAAATACAGGAAAAGAATGAAAGAGAGGAGAAATGATAAAAAGAGAAAGGAGAACAAAACAGAAAAATCAATGTAAAAAAAAAGAACATGAAGAGAAGAGGAAAAACGTGGAAAAAATAGGATAAAATGAGATTCAACAATTAGAAAGAGAAGTTCTTTTGTTGGATTATAATTTATAAATTGACTATAACTTATAGACAATTTATAGTCCAACTATAAATTGTCTATAATTGTCAATTTATAGTTTAATTGACTATAAAGTCAATTAAATTGAAGATTGAATCAGCTTCCCAGGGATGAAATTGAGATTTCTTCATCCTACTGGTGGCGTTCATGGAGGTCTTCCTCTTTTCCTCCAGAGACTTTCTGGACCAATCCGCAGTACCGGGTGGAGGTTGGGGGTTTGTTGGGCGACTGTGCAGACAGTCAGAGTGAGAAGAACGTGCTGGTGTCTCTCATGCAGAAGCCTGACAAGAGGAACAGGCGACTGGTCCAGAACCTGCACATCGGCTTCTCTGTGTTTGAGGTGAGCGCGTCTTCCTGCCGCCATCTTTCATTCATCTGATGCTTTCTAACTTGTTTCATCTTCTGCTTTTCTTCAAGGTGCCTAAAGAAGTAAGTGTTGTTGTTTCATCTGCCAGTATTCAGCAGCCGACGCTGTAAAAAACTAGTTAAAGTAATAAGTTGTGTTGCTGCAGTACAGGGCTCTGAGGGGGAAATTCCCAGCCGTTTTCTTCAGCAGAAACAAGCCGGTGGCTCAGTCGGACCAGTACATCAACGCGCGGGAGGTGATGCAGCTGCTGAGCCTGAAACCCGGAGAGTTCCTGATCGTCCCGTCCACCTTCAGCCCCAACGAGACGGCGTCCTTCATCCTCACCGTGCTGTCCAAGGCTGAGACACACGTCCAGTAGGTCACATCTGGGACTGGGCCCAGTGTGCTCACAGGGCCCAATACGTCCTGAGGACCCAGTATGTCCTGAGGACCCAGTATGTCTTGAGGACCCAGTGCGTTCTGAGGGCCCAGTGCGTTCTGAGGACCCAGTGCGTTCTGAGGACCCAGTGCATTCTGAGGACCCAGTACGTTCTGAGGACCCAGTACGTCCTGAGGGCCCAGAATGTCTTGAGGACCCAGTGCGTTCTGAGGGCCCAGTGCATTCTGAGGACCCAGTACGTTCTGAGGACCCAGTGCATTCTGAGGACCCAGTACGTTCTGAGGACCCAGTACGTCCTGAGGGCCCAGAATGTCTTGAGGACCCAGTGCGTTCTGAGGGCCCAGTGCATTCTGAGGACCCAGTACGTTCTGAGGACCCAGTGCGTTCTGAGGGCCCAGTGCATTCTGAGGACCCAGTACGTTCTGAGGACCCAGTACGTCCTGAGGGCCCAGAATGTCTTGAGGACCCAGTGCGTTCTGAGGGCCCAGTGCATTCTGAGGACCCAGTACGTTCTGAGGACCCAGTGCGTTCTGAGGGCCCAGTGCATTCTGAGGACCCAGTACGTTCTGAGGACCCAGTGCATTCTGAGGACCCAGTGCGTTCTGAGGGCCCAGTGCATTCTGAGGGCCCAGTGCATTCTGAGGACCCAGTACGTTCTGAGGACCCAGTGCATTCTGAGGACCCAGTACGTTCTGAGGACCCAGTACGTCCTGAGGGCCCAGAATGTCTTGAGGACCCAGTGCGTTCTGAGGACCCAGTATGTCCTGAGGACCCAGTATGTCCTGAGGACCCAGTGCGTTCTGAGGACCCAGTATGTTCTGAGGACCCAGTATGTCCTGAGGACCCAGTGCGTTCTGAGGACCCAGTGCGTTCTGAGGACCCAGTATGTCCTGAGGACCCAGTATGTCCTGAGCCAGTGCGTTCTGAGGACCCAGTATGTTCTGAGGACCCAGTATGTCCTGAGGACCCAGTGCGTTCTGAGGACCCAGTGCGTTCTGAGGACCCAGTATGTCCTGAAATATATATGAAATATTTTGTCTCCATTGCTGAGATTCAAATGTTATTGAATATGCAGAGAGAATCAATGAACGCTTGTGGTTTCTCCTGGCAGTCAGAGCTCTGGTGGAAACAACCCGGAGCAGATGGAGCCTGAGAAGGTCGGCCAGACCGCCAGGCTCTCTGAGCGTCTGTCTTCTGCCCATCTCATTAAATTGAATAAATACTAAATGACGCTTTGTGGCTTCCCTGCAGCCCTCTGCTCCGGACAGCGCCGCGGATGAAGACAAGAACAGAACTCTGTTCAGACAGTTCTCTGACAAGGTGAGGCGCTTATCACTGGAACACCATCGCTCTGATAGCAGCCAGCGCCAGACCATCCTTCATTTCTGTTCCTACAGTACGAGGAAGTGGATGCCGAGCAGCTGCAGAGCCTCCTGAATGGCAAAATCCTGAGAGGTTTGGACTGAGCCTCCATCGCAGGGTCACAGGTCACAGGGTCACCTGCATCACTCTCTTTATTTGCTCTGTTTTCACCCAGGTGACCTGAAGTCTGGCGGCTTCAGCACTGATGCATGCCGCAGCATGGTTGCCCTCATGGATGTATCCTCCACCCAAACTCCCCACAACATGTCTGACCTTTGACCCCTGCCTCTGATTGAGCGTACCTTAACGAACTGATCAAACAGACATCCGTCACTGGGAAGCTGAACGGTGAGGAATTTGTCAGTTTGTGGAGGAAGATCGTCACATACAAGGTGAGAGAGTGAAGATGGTTGAGTATTTACCACACAATATGTCAAACTGCTGCTGTTCAGCCGTCACTAAACAACATCCAGGTAAGTTGATGGAGAAAGAAGAACATTTCTATTACAGAGACAAAGCAGAGCTTCATGGATCATAAACAGCCACAGGCCAGCAGAGCGACTGCTTCACTCTGGAAAATAACAGAACTAAAGCCTGAGCTGCCAAACTCTGGTTAACACACTGACATGAGCAGAGTCATAATCAGATCAATGAACATCAAACGTTCAGTACATCATTCCTCTGGGCAAAAGGAGCGGGACACAACACCAAACACATGGACACTTCAGACAAATGTGAGCACAGACGTTAAAAATCAATCAACAAAACTCAATGAATTATCTGCTGCCTTTATGAACACAAATAGTACAGAGGTCAAATAATACCTGAGAATTAGAAGTAAAATGTCTAAATATAAAATACATGAGTGAAAACGCAAGTGAAATACTGTGTGGTGTGAATGAGAGAAACGCTGACATCTCTCCTTCCCTGAACAGACGCAGCTTCAGCTTCCTGCTCTCATCTAACATGGAAAGAACAAAAACACATTAATATTCCTGCTAACAGGGAACAAATGGCTTATGTCCCAGGCTTTACATACAAATAGAAAAACACTGGCAGAATGAAAGCAGAAAAACAGAAAGATAGTTTCAACCTTTGGTTGTCTGCGGATCCAGACAGCTGACTGTCCTCTGTCTTCCTTCAGGGCATCTTCTCTCACTGCGACGTCTCTCAGACGGGGACGCTGTCGCTCAGCGAGCTGAGGAAGGCCATCATGGCTTCAGGTCAACAAGGTTTTATTCATCCTGAATTTACAGCACAGTGTTATGAGCTCACGCCTGCGTCCTGTACAAACCTGCATACGTTTTCAAACGACCCACAGTCAACCCCACTTTCCCCCAGAACCCAGTATGCTGTGTGTACATTCAAAGTGAAACTAATAAAATCATCAGTTTAAGCTTAATGTTTCTAGCTGTTAGCCGTAGCTTAGTGCTCAGAAGGCCTGAGGCTGAGAAAAGCTCTGACAGACTTTACCCTGCTGCACAGGAAAGACCATCAGCGACGACATGCTGAACGTCATGGCTCTGCGCTACGGCGCCTCCTCTGGATTCATAACGCTGGAGAACTTCATCGCTTTGGTCCTTCGCTTTGACCGCATGTCTCGTAAGCATCTGATCGGAGGACATCATGTTGGTGATCGCTGCTGATGACCAAACCAAAACCTAAGTAGAGTGTGCAGCCAGGTCTGCAGTTTGGGTTTCACTGCTGCTGATAAACCAGGCCAGTTGTGTTGAGCAGATGAGGGCAGAGAAATTTTACTCAATAAAGAGTAAAATGATCAACTATTTAATATTTAAGAATTACATAGTCCAATGGACCAAAATGTATAGTTAATTAGAAATGTTGGTATTTGACAATAATTCATGTAAGTAACAAAAATTAACAAAATCAGGCAAAAATCTAATTTTTCCAAATCAGTTTTTTCCCAACAAAATTTTTTTGAAACTTTAACAGAAACTGCAGGTGAAATTTTGGTTAAAACAAGTTAAATTTTCATTTGGTGGGTAGACAAACCAGAAATTTGACTTAAGAGCAGAAATACTTCATGGTAAAATGACTGAAGTAAAGTTACTCCTGAAACTACATTTTTTTCAAGAAGGTTACTTAAGTAAGTGTAACTAATTACTATCCAGCTCTGGTGTTAGTCTACACTGAAGGGTCTAAATATGACACTGTATTTTATCAGACTGCAGAGTCATTGAAAGCTTATTTTTAGTAATTCAGTTTACATTATTTTCTCTTTGTTGATACTTATTTCAATTTCTTCCAATATTTTTCCGTGCAGAAATATTCGGACAGCTATCGGATGGAGCAGCCATGACACTTCGAGAACCAGAGGTAATTAAACTGATTCTTCCTAAGTTTGATGTTTCTTTCTGACTGAACTGTTGCATCTTTACAAACACATGGCAGAAATCAGGTCATATCTGGTCTCTGCCTGCCTTACAAATATCAACTAATAATAATTAACTTAATGTATTTTTCTAGTGGCTCTACCTTGTGATGTACTCCTAACCTGGAAAAGAACAGCTGAACACGATGAAGCAGAGCGAACGTCTCCTTACGTCAGTGACAGCACCGCGACCCCAACGAGTTTGACCCCAACGAGTTTGACCCCGACAAGTTTGACCCCAACAAATCCGACCCCGACTATTTTGACCCCAACAAGTTTGACCCCGACAAGTTTGACCCCAACGAGTTTGACCCCAACAAGTTTGACCCCAAAGAGTTTGACCCCAACGAGTTTGACCCCAACAAGTTTGACCCCAACAAGTTTGACCCCAACAAATCCGACCCCGACTATTTTGACCCCAACAAGTTTGACCCCAAAGAGTTTGACCCCAACGAGTTTGACCCCAACAAGTTTGACCCCAACAAGTTTGACCCCAACAAATCCGACCCCGACTATTTTGACCCCAACAAGTTTGACCCAAAGAGTTTGACCCCAACGAGTTTGACCCCAACAAGTTTGACTCCAACAAGTTTGACCCCAACGAGTTTGACCCCAACAAGTTTGACCCCAAAGAGTTTGACCCCAAAGAGTTTGACCTAGACAAGTTTGACCCCAACAAGTTTGACCCCAACGAGTTTGACCCCAACAAGTTTGACCCCAACGAGTTTGACCCCAAAGAGTTTGACCCCAACGAGTTTGACCCCAACAAGTTTGACTCCAACAAGTTTGACCCCAACGAGTTTGACCCCAACAAGTTTGACCCCAAAGAGTTTGACCCCAAAGAGTTTGACCTAGACAAGTTTGACCCCAACAAGTTTGACCCCAACGAGTTTGACCCCAACAAGTTTGACCCCAACGAGTTTGACCCCAACGAGTTTGACCCCAACAAGTTTGACCCCAAAGAGTTTGACCCCGAGTTTGACCCCAACGAGTTTGACCCCAACAAGTTTGACCCCAACAAGTTTGACCCAACGAGTTTGACCCCAACAAGTTTGACCCCAAAGAGTTTGACCCCAAAGAGTTTGACCTAGACAAGTTTGACCCCAACAAGTTTGACCCCAACGAGTTTGACCCCAACAAGTTTGACCCCAACGAGTTTGACCCCAACGAGTTTGACCCCAACAAGTTTGACCCCAACGAGTTTGACCCCAAAGAGTTTGACCCCAACGAGTTTGACCCCAACAAGTTTGACCCCAAAGAGTTTGACCCCGAGTTTGACCCCAACGAGTTTGACCCCAAAGAGTTTGACCCCAACGAGTTTGACCCCAACAAGTTTGACCCCAAAGAGTTTGACCCCAACGAGTTTGACCCCAACAAGTTTGACCCCAACGAGTTTGACCCCAAAGAGTTTGACCCCAACGAGTTTGACCCCAACAAGTTTGACCCCAACGAGTTTGACCCCAACGAGTTTGACCCCAACAAGTTTGACCCCAACGAGTTTGACCCCAAAGAGTTTGACCCCAACGAGTTTGACCCCAACAAGTTTGACCCCAAAGAGTTTGACCCCGAGTTTGACCCCAACGAGTTTGACCCCAAAGAGTTTGACCCCAACGAGTTTGACCCCAACAAGTTTGACCCCAACGGAGCATCAGACAGATTGTAGGTTTTGCTGAATGTGTTTTTTAAACATTTCTGAAAGAAATATCCAAATCATATTTACTGAAAACATGTAACATGCCATTTGAGAACATTTATTTACTTAGGAAAGTAATTCCACCTTAAGAAATAAATATTGTCTAACAAAATTGCTGGCTTTGCTGATGACAATTCATATAAAATAAAATGTGGTGTGAGACGTGTTTCCTTGTGTCACTAGCATGAGCACCAGAGATTATCTGACACATGATTCTGTGACTTTAACTGGACCGTTGATCTTCGGTCGAATCCGACTCAGATTTTTCAGCAGCAGATCTGAAACACTGGATGTCTCACAGCAACCAACCATGAAACAAGCAACAAACATTACATTGTGCCAAATGCCATCATCAAAATCAAGAATAATCATCAAACACACATCAGATTTTGTAAACCACACAAACATGTTCGTGATTTTAAAACACTCAAATAAGTTACATATGCTCTAAATATAGCCAAAACTTATGTTTCAGTGATGTAAAAATGTTTAAAATGCCTAAAATGCCTAAGCATAATTTAATTCATTGGCTAGAGGCCAAAATTTCACATTTTTGTCAATTTCTAAGAGGGACTTAGTGCTGTCAATCATTCTCATATAGTTGTTGTTCTACTCCGGTTTTCCTGGAACATAAAACATACAGCTTCTCTGTTGCTTCAAAAACACGAACATGAGTTGATTGACAGCACTAAGACCCTCCTCCTACTGTGTATCATTTTTGGTGTTATGAGGTCTAGTGACCTCAGCGTTGGGTAGAGAGACTCAAAACCTGCTTTAAATGAAAGAGTGTCCCCTTTAAGATGATACCAAGCATTGTATTATAGAGCTTTGAAAAATGCCCATATCACTTGAGACTGCAATTTTATATTTTGTAGATTTGTTCTAAAGAAGTATTTTTTTTTCCTTTTTTTATTTTCTCGAAAATGAAAAGAGCTTTAGGCAGACATGCATCAGTCTGCCTGAAGCAGATATGCATCAGTCTCAAGAAGCAGAATTTGTCCAAAGGGGTTGTTCACTTCATGAGCTGATAACTCTGACCCAGCTACCATTTTGGAAGGGCTATTATACCAAACTATTAACTAGAGACATGGATCTTTTCAAAAGATATTGATAGACTTTGCCACCCTGAAATGGACAAAACCTGGTCTGGCACATGGACTAATTTACAAGCAAGCAAAATGTAAAATTCTGTTGGTGTATTTTCTTTTCGTTTTATTTTGAAAAGCTAACGGAAGTGAGCAATCTGACAGAGCTTGATGACAGGAAGTGACGCGCAGGAGGTAAAATGTAAGCCGCAGTTTTAGTAATAAATATCCTGATCGATAATCCAAGGGTCGGAAATGGACATTCGATTTATGGTTTGTGTCCTATTTATGGACATTTTCAGAACTAATTTTTACCTGATATTTTATGGTTTTTACACTTAGAGGCGGTTTAACACTGAATTGTTAGCATTTGCTAACGAGGTAAAAGCTGCATTGGAAGCCTAGTTTGGCTAACTGAGCTTAATATGGCGACCATAGACATAATGAGGAGCAGAGGCTTTAATAATGAGGAGCAGAGGCCTAAGGCCGTAGTGCCGCCATCTTGGAGTGGTGGACATTTAGTAGGTGCAATGGAGGTTCTGTGCATTTAAACTCCCATGAGTTGACTGACTGCTGTACTGATTTTAACACTTTTTATGCTAACTTTATTTCTAAACCTTATCCACATAGTTATTACAGCTACATATTTGTAAAATAGCTTTGAACTCGATTGATACACGGTTCAGCATATTTAAATATATTTAGTGGAGTTAGCACTACTAGAATACAATATGATTTGATGTATAATAGGTATTTTACATATTGTTCATATTGTTCTACTTTTATGTATTCATCTTATATATATGTCATAATTTATATATACAGCATTTTTATAACAGCTGAAGTTAACAGAGATTCTGCCTCTTCCATTCCAGTCTGGATTTGAAGACTAGTCATAACTGAGATGTTAATATACTGTCAGAAGTCTGACTTTGGATTATATATTTTTCTTTCCCTTCTCCTGAACATTGATTATTGGACTTAAACCCTGGCACAGCAGGAGGAGGATTTCGTTGTCATTTTAGGACATCGTTTGGTTTTTCTTCTTCACCTCAACTGGGAGCAGCATCTGCATAAATTGAACTACTAAAGCAGGTACTGCTTTGTTCTGTTTATTTTCTTGTAGAGTAAAACAGCCTTTAAGTTTTGGGTTTCACCATATGCAGGGCCAGATTAATGTTCTGCTGGACCCTGGGGCCCATGTTCATGACCAGAAGGTCACCATAATCTGGCAAAAATACAGACTAAAATACCGTAATAATACAGTAAATGTACTCAATACTTTAGATTCCGTTTGGAATACAAATGACCAAAAACTTATAGTTCTACAAACACACACCTATGTCTTCCTGTCAGTGACACTAAGTCAAATATGATGCTAGGAAAACAAAACGCATGTCAGTATCAGAACGATGTGGTAAAATTCACTCACTACACTCAGAGGAATACAGTTCCTCCATTTATGAACAACAAACAACCAAACCATTTGATGTTTATCTAACGCCGACCCCCAATAGAAATGTATCGAACTGATAAATCCATGTCAGAGAAAGTCAGACAGCCATAAACATTTCAAACAGAATTTAATAGGGCTACTTGGTTATTAGTGCAATGTATGCCATTTGATGCCATTCTTCTCTCCACAACAAACTATTTGTTGCATTTTCATGGTCAAACAAGAAAAAAAAAATCAGGGTTTGTTCACTTTTCACAAAGTAAAATTCAAGCATTTTCAAACATTTTCAAGGTAAGTTTTCTAACTTTTCCAGCACCAGGTTCTTGATAGGTTTTCTGACATTGGGGAAATAGTTAGACATCAGCGAAGATTCAGTCATCGAAATCTTCACAGCCTCTCAAATTAAATCCCAAACAGGTCAATCATGAATAATTTATCAATGATGACTTTATGTATTTCAAACATTTAGTCATCATTGACATTATGATGCAAAGGAAAATCTCTGACTGCTGTCAGAAAAAGCCACTTACTTTCAAGTAGGCCTGTTGGTTCTGGAAAGCTGCAGATTGTCAGTAGATCGACTCTTCCTGGAAACGCTGTGCAGCGAGCAGCTCAGGCGGCGGGGAGACCGGAGACCCGTCATCTTCCCTCAACAGCAGCGTCTTTGCCTTTATGCTGCCAGTGTTCTGGATATCTCTGCTACCTACCAATATGGCCCACGTTGAGGGAAAGCTCGCATCGATGTTACCTCACAGGTTGCTTGCTCAGCAGATTTCTTATCAATTACGGTAAGCTTAATTAATGTCATGACTGGCTTTCCTTAAGCTGCTGTGTTACTTCTTATTTTAAGTTTACATGATAGGCAGGATAGGATGTATAATTATATCAATTGTACGATATTTATCAAATTTTTTCCACCTTCGGAAGGTGTCGATTTTTCATCCGCATGTAGTGATACGTTAAACCACAAGGGTCCATATACCGTCCTTTTAACATGTCTGGTTGGTGACAGCGTAGCAGCAAGACTCCCCCAGTCTCACTTGCTTAAAGTGCACAATATAAACTACACACCAGTTTTTAAATTGTGTTAAGAGACCAAGTAAAACCGGAGTCAGGCTCAAATAGGAAACCATATCTTTCCGAATGTCAGGAATGTCACATTCCCAGCTTTTCTGGGAATGTGAAAGGGAATGAGCTTCCAAACATAAAAAACGAAATGCAACATTAGATTCCTTTGTTTTTGGAAATCTCAAATCTTCAATAAATAACGATGGGCTGTATGCTGTTGCTCAGAAACAAAATAAATTAACAGTGAAAGAGAAGCGGAGCAGAGCAGCGGCAAAAGCAGTGAGAATAAAGGAAGATTGTGAAATAAATGCAAAGTTTGGATATCAGAGCCACTAGTGGCATCCACTTCATAATTAGTTTTTAGCTTAGTGGTTTCTGTTCTGCATGTAAAGAACTATGTGAAGAATGAACAGGCAGTGATGAAGAGGGGAAACCCGCAGCGTGGGCGCCCTGAGGCTTGCCATGACGACGATGGCGTATCGATCGTTCTTATTAGCAACTGACAGAGTATCAGATCGAGAGAACGATGAGAGCCTGGCTGTCTGAGGCAGCTACTCAGAGACACCAGCAGGGGAAGGCGGCGCTGCAGCTGCAAGGAGTGGATCAGTTCGGGGTGATGCGGAGCCGCTCCCCCAGCAGCTGGTAGTAAACAGCCTACAGTCACGGCTAACTCCAGGATCAAGGTAGGAAAGCCTTTTCCCTGGAGTCCAAAAGATCTTTTTTACTCCAAACGCAGTATGTCCAAAAGAAGAACATAAGTCCATCACTTGCATATGGAGAGTCTAGAGGCTGAGAATCTCCCCACTCAGCTTCTGATCACTGTGGAAACTTTGACTTTTATATCAAATCCATATGAATTTAATGGCTGAAACTCATTTTCTCACTGAATCTTTGATTCATATTGAACAGTTGTAGACTGTTAGACTCTGTCCAATCAGAGTCGGGTGTTGTGTAGTTGGTGCTTTTAATCAGTTTTCAGTTCATTAAATCCAAGTTCATGGAACACAAAATGTTACTAAAATCACTCTGTCCTTCTAAAATCAGAAATCGTAAAAGGGCATCGAATTGTGCAGTTTGCCAAATATCGTGATCCATATCGTACCGTGATCAGGATGTCGTGTATCGTATTGTCAGATTATTGCATTGCTGCACCCCTAATAAGAGCCTTGTAAATACATTTAGAAATGGTTTAGTTTGCCGTCTATGTTGTTACCATATTGTATACTATAAACAAGAGTCATTGCTCGGCCCTGACCACGAGTCAGGACAGATATCTTGTTTTATCCCTAAACTGTAAAATGTTTTAGTTTAAAAATGCTTTTTTAAATTAAACCATGCTAAATAGATGTTGATGAGAATATTACATGTGGTTGAAACTGTTCATGTCTATGATTTAATATTAGTACATTAATATTAGCATCTTAAAAAGTATACCCTTTGATTTCAGGTGCACAGTGACCCCTGCAGTTTGGTGGAGACATTTTGACTGCGCTACATTTGATAAAGACTGCCATACAATGTATTAATGTGCAGAAAAGTTCGCATGGATCTGTATTTGTAGATTTTTGCATTTAGTTTCAATAAAAACTTGTTTCCCCTGTTTGAAACGATTTCATTCTTACAAAGACTTATGTTTAAAATTTGGTAGGATATTACAATGTTAAGACATGAACTGCTATACCTTTGTATTTTAAAAAAGGCAGGATATTCTGATTAAATAATTTAGTGCAACACCATGTACAAAGGTAGCATTTTCTAAAGGGGGAATTTCGTAGATAAAGGTGCAACCGACCAAAATGAAACGGCCGAGTTATCCTGAAGAAGGGTTGCGGTGCATCGACATGTGCTCTCCCCGTATTTTATAAAGATTTTCAAATGACGGAATCTGGTATTGTAAACTGTGTGCACTTACCCGGTTGGATATCAAAATGTGCTACCAGTTGTAGTTTAAGAAGGTAAGATAGGTCAGCAAACAAAGGCTTCACATTTAACTTAAGGTTTGGTTGTTTTGCTTAATTTTAAAGGAATGTGTGAGTCTGTGAGAGTTGATCAGCAGGTGTATTGCAGGGGAATTAAGTGAAAGTTATGTGTATTAGATGATACACATAAGGATGAGCTATTGAAAAAAGCTAACATTTATTGGTCTTTATTGCTACATAATCTGGTTTCTAATTTGGTGAGGCTTCAATTGTGATTTAAATGAACTCAGTGTCAGCAGTTCTACAGTTTTCTTGAAGTTTGTTCCAGATTTGAGGAGAGTAAAACTGAATGAAACAGAAATATCTCTGTTTCATTCAGACATACTTCTGAAACAGTTAATAAAAATATTGCTCTATGATGTTTTGAAGTTCACAGCTAACTATTCCAGTGTTGATCTCAGTGAAAGAAGTCAGAAATAAGACTAAGATGAAAAAAGCTTTCTCTCAGTGAAATAAGTCAAAAATGCACCACTGTGAAAATTTCTGCAAATTCATGAAAGTTCAGCTTCATAATCTTTGAAACAACATAGAAGTACTGAGAAGCAGTAAATGTTAGTGTTTTGAACAATTCCACTGTTGATCTCAGCTTTACATGGAACTTATTGATGGAAGATGAAACCATGTCACATGCTTGAGGTTTTGCAGGATGTTTGCAATTAGGAAGACACTCATAGCATTTGTATTAATATGCATTTATTTATTTAGATAATGTTTAAAGTACTGGATAAAATACAGAAAGAAAAGATTTACATTTGAAAGGATAAAAACCAATGCAATGAATTTGTATCATGATTTGAATGTTTTTTACAAGTTTTTCCCTAATTTCCATGAACAAATTATGTAAAGATTTGAATGATTCTTCTGAGACAGATTAATTTCATGACGCTTATAAAGACATCAAAAAGGTGAGATGAAGTATTTTTGTGCATGTGAGTAAATAAGAGCTAATGGTGACAATAGCATTGCCTGAGTTATTGCAGCAGTGGGGCTCTCAGGCTGCTTGTAGGATTATTTGTAGAGCAGTGTGAGCAGAGCGGTCAGGAAGCAGAGGCTGGTGATTTTGTGAACTCCAGGACACCATTAGTGGCTGCAGCTGTAAATCAAACAAACACAGTCCGTTTACAACATTCCTGATTTAAACTCTACAGCTGAATCTTTAGAAATGATTTAAGGTAAGTAAAGTATGCTCACGTTGGGATGATATTGCTGTACTGGCTGGGGTTGTACTTGAACTGTTTGTGTTTCCTAAAACAAAGAATGAAGCTTGTTAGAGGCGCCCCCTAGTGGCTGTAAACAGTAAAACTACAACAGAAGACCTTTGACACCACGTTACTGCAGACACTTAAATGAAACAAGATGAATCATTAGAATTGTTATTTAATCACATGAGATCTGTGAGATGTCTAATTTGTCCTTTAGCTCACAGAGCTCCAACAGTTACAAATGAAAACTGTTCAGTACAGAAAACACAGATGATGGCAAAATATTTTTTTCATTTTAAGCAACAGTTTAGCTGAATTTCAGATTGAAACACAGCATCACCCACACCGTTTCTGATTCCAACCTGGACCACTTTCAAAGAGAAAGGTGATAGTTTTACCCTGTGGCTCGGTGCTGTTTGTAGCGGTTGGTACTGTGGAGTCGGCCCTAGTGGTGGTTAGATTCAAACCGAGTGTGTCCAGGTCAGACTGTCGCTGTAGGTTCACCCAGGTCTGGACCACAGTATCATTCTCAAACAGCTTGAGATCTCGGGTTTTCACCCATCAGACCTTTCACGTTGGCCACAGTCAGATACTGTGTTGGAAAAAAACAAACACAGGAAGATTTATGTGAGGATCTTTCCTTTTCAGGACCACACAGTTACTGTAAGTAAATGCACTAAGCTGAGGCTGGTTTTGCAGCTTTGGCCACTAAAATGACTTTCCATCCACTGGTACCTCTCACACAGACACTTTTCTGGTATGGTTTGTTTCACATGTGAACTTACAGTTATCACGTTGATATCCAGACTCCTGAAAGTGTTGACATCCATGCTGATGTTCTGACTTGATAATGCTGCAATATCTGCTTGAGGTGCTCCACCTACCGACCAGAAATAGGAAGGCTAAATTACTGAAGGGTCTTTACTTGTATACTTAGGCAGTTACCAGGCATGCTCACCTAGATAGCCTTTAACCAGGTTAAAAAAGTTAATGGGATTATCACGATGGACACTGAAGGAGGTGTTGCTGATCTCATAGAGGACTCTCTTCTGCTCAGTTGAACATGATGCCACATCTAGATGCTTGGCATTTCTGACAACAGATAAAGAGGCATTCAGTGTTACTTTCACGCCCACAGTGGATATATTTGTTATATCCATGCTGACACCAACCTGATACTGTCTGCTGTGATGGTCTGTAACGTGCTGGCGTCCAGTGAGCACAGGTTGGAGTCAATAATGTTCAGTTCACTGCGGCCCAGTGAATTTCCAGAGGTATTCAGGTACTTGGTGATGATTGCTTTGCTCTATATGTAGCATAAAGTAAAACTCATCAAGTTACCCAATTCCAGTCAAATGAGAGTTTTGCTGTACCTGTGCCGTCTGCCATGTTCCATCTTCAGGTTTCATCAGAGCTGCCAAGGTATCCAGTTCAGTGACGTTCCACTTAGAGATGTCATCAAGTGTTGCTGTGCGAGAGACTGAAGCAAGCATCCGTACTTCCTGATCAGGAACTCCAGATGGGAATGCCTGGAAGGAGATTATGAAATTATAAGAGCAAAGTGTTGAATATGAAGTCAAATCTTAATGCATGAAAATAATATGATGCTCATTAATTTGTCTCAGGCTGATGAAATGCCTGCCATCTCATGATGGCCACTGGGTCTGTTGGTCATAAAGCACATAGCGCTTTTTGACCAAACTAGCACAAGTTACCTGGTTGAGCTTCTTCAGAAGGATTTTCTGGAAGTCATCATCATCCACTTTCTGGCAGATAGTGTAGAGGTTGTCTTTTAGAACGGGAACGTCCAGGCAGAGGTCGAACTGCGTCACGTCGTAGCCAAAGGGGAAAGACGGGTCGCTAACAGTCACCTGGGTGATGTTGCCCTCAGAGCATCCTTGTAAAAGTTGGAGAAAAAGAGTTGGGGTTTAGTTTGCAACTAATTTATTCCACTTAAATAACTTAATCTTAAATCATTTAGGAAATCTTGCAGTCTTGTCTTCAGTAGCTGCTTTTACCTGCTCCTCGTTTTGCTACTGTAGGCCTGAGCTCTGAAAACAGGTTCTTGAGCTTCATCTTCTGAGTTTTTTGTTTCCTTAGGTCAGGCATGAAACCCTTAAGGAATCTTTTCTGTGTTGCCTGACAAAGTATCAATAAAATGACAGTTAGTTCTTTCATGAAAGACAAATGAGTTGTTAGATGAATTTATGTCATCATCATCTTAATCTCATCAGACTTACAGCTGGGAAATTTGTCCAGATTTTTCTTGTTAAATACAAAGGAAGTGTTCCCAGCCCCTCCAGCGTCTGTTGGTCCCAGCTGTTTACAGCTCTGAAAAAAAGTTTGTTCAAATATGAGACATCTAAAAAATATTGAAATATACATCAGTCATCATTCAGACAACAAGCAACTGACTAATTGTTGCCTGGTGAGTTGCTGTGATATCCATCCTGGTCAGCCTGGACGTTAGATGTAAATAAAGAGCCCACTTTATCTCAACTTGTATTAAAATGTCGGACAACAGAAGTCGAATCATTTTTCCCTGCAGACTAAATGACTGGATTAATTTCTTTAGTACCCGTATTGTGTTTTCCCAGACAGCAGCAGTGTTTCCATAGCAGCCACTTGGCTGGCAGAGAGGTCTTTGCAGGCTTTGAGTTTTTCCAGGATGAGAGGATCTGAGTTCTCAATGTCGGATCTATCCAGAGTGCAGACCATGTTCCCCAGGACCTCCACATTGTCTCTGCTCAGGCTGAGGCCACTGATCCCCTGAAACAGGGAAAAACATTCAAATCAGTGAAAACGTTTCATCACTCTACTGTAGAAGATTAATTTGAGGCACATGTGTAATGTGTGCTCTGACGCATGCTGCAGGTAGGCTCTCTGTATATTGTCTGTTTTGTTGGATCTCACCAAGCAGTCTCTAGCTTCCCTCAACTTCTGTGGGCCCTTGTTCAAGGTGCTGGAGGCCACAGAGAAGTCTGCTGCACCCAGGGCAGAGAAGTAGGACCTGCAGTTTGCTTTCTGGACATTTTTGGAGCTGTTGGTGGAGATTGTTGTAAAAAAATAAATCAATAAAAAGGATCAGACAACTTTTCCAAACAACTGGCACAATAGTTACAATAATTAGGTGCAGAGGGACTCACTCCAAGTAGAGAAGCATGTCTGAAGGGTAATCAGTGAAGTTCTGAGAGAGGTCGTCACGGATTAGGTTGTGCATGCAGGTCAGCTGGAGGTCACAATGTGAGTACAAGGATGGAAAACTGGTTCTTATAACTGCAGCTTATGTTTCATTTCAAATCTTGCCACTCGATAAATTGTAACCCGAAACTCTATTTAAATCTTGATCTAGAGGCAGCAGAACTTACCTGAGGTTCCTTCAGGTCCACCTTGGCTCTGCCTTTCCTCGGCCTGCAGGCACGAATCATCTGCTTGATTTTGGCTTTAGACATTTTCTGAACTGTGCCGCATGTGAAGCCTTGCAGCACAGATGGAGAAAGCCTGCAGAGAGAAGTCAGAAAAGCATAGAGTTTAATGCATAGAAAGGTGGAATTCTCATGATAAATAGCTGCAGGTTTTGGTTACTTACTGCTCGATGTCGAAGCCTGATTCACCCAATGTCCAAATAAACATGGCGGACTGTAAAGAGTAATACAGGAGTCTTTATTCAAGATGTTAACGTATGTGAGAAATATTATTTTCTAAACAGGGCAGGTGATCTCTGGCACGTTTATTAAAATATCTCTCACAGCATCAAGTTTTTATCCACCTAAAACCAGAACAAATCACTGACCTGATCTGGAGTCCACATCTTTTTGTTAATCACGCTGATGTTGACTGTGCTCTCAGAAAACACCAGCAGTGATGATGGGATCTCATTTGCAAGGGCATCAGGGACATTCTCCACCAATTTAACTGGATTTGCATCCACAGAAATGATCTGACAAGTAGGTCAGTAGATGTCATTGTTATTTGTCTGATACTTTCAATATTACTGAATTAAAGGCAAGTTGTTTTGTACCTTTCTGACAAAAGTCTCTTGGACAACCTTTGAGGCTTCCAGCATGTTGGAAACGACGTTGGGCCTCTTGGAGGCGCTGAGTATTTCAGAAGCTGAGATCTTTTGAATTGACTCTGACTGAAGTCCAACAACAAGAGTTCCCAGGGACTCCAGAGAGGCTGCGCTGTTGACCTGTCAGTTACATTGTTGTCCATTAAAACCATGAAAACCATGTTCTGGTAACGAGGAACTAATGAGCATTTAGAATGGATCATTTATTTAGATAAATACCGGTTAGCATTTATGCAGCCAATCATTGAACATCTGAAGTGTTTCAAGAAAGCTGAAGAAATCAGCAAAACGTACCTGAAATCCTGAGGAGGTGATGGACTGGATGATAGTGGTGGCCCGGTCCTGGCCCCAGTTTTTCACAGAGCCCAGGGTGGTCAAAGAGGAAACCAGCACTGAAGAGGACACTGTAAGAATCTGATCTTTGGTCAGTGCTGAAGCGGCGCTGCCAAGTTCTTCAAAGGTTTCCTTTGTGAAGGTCTTGATGGTGGATGTCAGAGCTGCAGATATCTGTTGAATAGAATATTGCAGATGCATTATTTTCGTTTAACTTTGAAAAGTCTTTCTCCGTCACTGTCTTTAGCAGAGCAATCAATCATATAATAAATGACAAAGTCTTTGTTATATAGCTATTGTAATGTTTTAAACTCATTAAAATGTCATGTGAGTGAAGCGTGTGTGTCTAGTGAAGGACATTAAGATGATATTTGCTGTGAATCACTGCTGAACAAATTGGATTTAATTTGAGGTGGAAAAACATCATTGAAACAAACAATATTTCTGTGTAGGAACTTCAAGATCTGGTACCTCAGGATTTTCTGTTCCATTACAGAATGTCTTCAGTTTTTCCAAGATGACCATCGTCTCAGATTCGGTGAGAGAGAAAAATACTGAGCTTGGGATGTCAGAGGAACATAATAAAGATCCTGGAAGCCTGAATGAGAGGTGGAGTTTTATTCAACCGAGTGCAAGGATCAGTGAGCACATACCAACATGGAGACTTGATCTGATTAAGTGCCGTACATTTTCTAGCTCGCGTGATAAAAACTTACTTGAATAGACTGAAGTTGGGGTTGAATGCATAGAGCTGGGTGATGTAGTAGCCTGTTACGTATTTAGAGATTGCTGTGTTGTTGAAGAGTTCCAGATTAGAGTAATCCTCCAGGAATATCTCTAGCTTTAAATGTATAAACATCAAGAAATACATGTAAACAGGAATAAAACAGGACTACAATTTTCAGTATGGTTCACTTTGCACAAGTAAACTTTTTAAAAATCTTTTTATTTTCAACACATAAACATGTCCACCCTTGTCACATTTCACATCTTATTTACGCAGACCATTTTAGACATTTACACCAAGCAAACAGGCTGTTAATTCCAGCTCTGCTAAAAGTTATCCAGGGATTAATGATGGAGTCCAGCAGGGATACATTTCCTTCAAACAGATGTTAGCCCCATTAAGAGAAACCTATATTCCTTACCAGCATGGATATGTAAGTCACAGTAATTTCAGTGCACAACAATATCAATACAAAATAAATTCAAAAGGTACAGAAGCAAAAAAATAAATAGAGGTGTCAAGGTTGCAATATGAATTTAGTTATAAGTCTCCACTTTGTTTCTTAGGTCTCCATCTTAAGTTGTAGTCTTGATGTTGTTTTTTTCCATAATATATACTTTTCTAATTCCATCTCTCCTCTGTAATACTGGGAGGTTGTGGCTTTAACCAATCATATATTATAAACTTCTTTGCAAATAGAAGCAAAACTTTGATAAACTATTTATTGTCTGAGGGGATTATTCCTAAAATATATACAGATGTATCCAGATCTAAATAAATGCCTAGAATATATTTTACAAGTAAACATTTGAATTGGTGAGTTCTAAAGTACACACAAACTGATCCAGTCCCAAACAAACATGCAGCATTTCTTTCATCTCCCTGTATCTGAGCTCTCTTATGCTTCTGTGGAGTGGAAGAGGGATGATGCATCAAGGATGGCAGCTCACAGCTCATCTGCGATCCCACAGATGAGCCTTCCCTGATTCCAGCTCTGACAGATTTACTTTTAAACTCTGGCTTTTAGTACCAACTCAACACACTATTACAGCTTTAATTGTGCTGAATGTAATACTTTATTTCTACCACTGTGTCATTCTATTTTTAAACTTAAAACTCTTGGTGATTTTATACCTTGTGTGGAACTTTGATAAAAATGATTTTAAATGTGCTGCAAATGTTGACTTTGGTTGTTCTGATTAGAAATTTTCCAAGTTCACTCAAACAATTGAAATCATAACCGATAAACAGCAGGCCTCGATTTGGTTTTTATTGTGTTAAAAATGTAATAAGTCTGTTAGGACAAATACCTGAGAGGTGGAGATAAAGCTGGTGAGATCATCCAAAGTGATAAACGTAACAAAGCTGCCAATGTTGCTGACAAACCAGGAGGTAGAACTCAGCTCTGGATTGCTGCGATCATAGCATCTGGCTCCAGGGCCTGCGGACAAAGAGAGACTCTGCAATGTATATTTCTTCCTGCCTAAATCATTTGCATAGTTTGCTTTAAAACTTTTCATACCCCTTCAACAAAAACTGAATGTATTTTACTGGGATTTTTGTTATGAACCAATGGTTTCCAAACTGCAATCAAAGTTCCACTGGGTGGTACAAATTTGCTGATGTAGCTGACAAACAACCCTGATAATCTGGTTTTTGGACATGTGGTTTGACATGTCGTTCCAAGAAAAACTAGTCCTCCGTGGCAACTTTGCAACTTACGGCTGTGAAATGGTGGCGGGAGAAGATGACAGATTCTTTACTTTGGCATCTAATGGTTTGGCTCTTCTGCAACAGACTTGTTGCTTTACATCCTGCTTATGGCTCCTACTAGCACATCAAAGGCCAGTTCTCTACAACCATAACTATGCGGATGACATAGTTATGGTGTGGATGACATCGTAATGCTCTACATTACGATGTCACCTGGTGACTCTGAACCCATCCAAACACTAAATAAATGTTGAGAACAGATAAATGTGTGGATGTGCCAAAACTTTCTCCAGCTGAACAAAAACAAAACTGAAGTCATTATTTTTGGACCTAAAGAGGAATGATCTAGAGCTATAGATCTAGAGTTATAGATCTAGAGCTATAGAACTAGAGTCAATGCACAGCTTCAGTTATTACAACTAAAAACTAGCGATCAGCCCGAAACCTGGGAGTAGTGATGAACTCTGACCTGAACCTTGCGAGCCACATAAAGACAGTTACAAAGTCGGCCTTCTATCACCTGAAGAACATCTCCAGGATTAGAGGACTAATGTCTCAGCCAGATCTAGAGAAACTCATTCATGCGTTTATCTTTAGTCACATTGATTATTGTAACAGCGTCTTCACAGGCCTGTCCAACAAATCAATCCTCCAGCTGCAGCTGATCCAGAAGCTGCTGCTCCTGTTCTCACTAAAACCAGGAAGATAGAGACATAACAGCAGTTTTTAAAGTCCCTCCACTGGCTCCCTGTAGCTCAAAGAATAGATTTTAAAATACTGTTGTTAGTTTATAAATTACTGAACGGTTTAGCACCACAATACATCAAAGATCTGCTGTTGTTGTATCAACCTTCCAGACTCTCAGGTTCTGGTTCTGGTTCTGGTTCTGCATCCCCAGAACCAGAACCAAGAGAGGAGAAGCAGCTTTCAGCATCTATGCACCAAAAATCTGGAACAAACTTCCAGAAAACTGTAAAACAGCAGAAACCCTGACTTCCTTTAAATCTCAACTAAAACACATTCTGTTTAGAATTGTTTTTGAAATGTAATATGTAACAATGTATTGTCTATTATTTGACTTTGTGTTTTTGTGTTCATGATGTAAAGCACTTTGAAATGCCTTGTTGCTGAAATGTGCTATACAAATAAAATTTGATTTGATTTGATTTGTCCTTCCCTGGGTGAGCTCATTTCAGGAAAAAAAAGAGACTATTTTAGGACCTGCTTTCCCTCTTATTCTGTGTTAAGGTATGGAGCTGTGCTCCTATCTTTCGTCCAACTGCCCCCCTCATCTGTGTGTTCATGCTTTTCTCCGTCCATCTCCTACCCTGAATGACATAGCAATGACCTCGAATTTGCCCCAAAATTAGTTTAACTTCATGTGGCAACCTCCAAAGAAAGACTGGTGCCGATACAGTGGGGCGTCAGATGAAAGGGACTTTACTCCCTTGATCCAACACCTCATGTTTGTTACGGATCTGCTGGATTTATATTCAGAATAAATTATACTTTGGTGGACTCAGTTCTTGCTTAATAAATAGAAGACTTCTTAAAACCCCTTAACTCTCAGCTCCGGAAAATACAATAGAAAAACAGAACACGGGTATTCCATCGTATGTTAAAGTGCTGAGTTTTTCTTTTTGTTAGTCTTAATTTTGAGAGTCAGCATATAGGGAGCCAAATGCAAACACACTTCACCCTTATTTAAAAAACAAAAGTAAACCACGCGTCAATGTTTCTCAACTTTAGAATTATGCACTCCTTTGTATTGATCTGTCCCAAAACATCAGAAAAAAACCTACACAGAAATTTGTTATACTATGACAAATGATTGTTTATATCCCAGGTAGTAATGTGAGTTAAAGGAAACAGAATAGAAGTGTCCTTTATTGTCCAACAGTGTGAAAATTCAGGAATAACAATAATTGTTTATGAATCATACCAGCTCTCAGGAAGCTCCTGATGGTGGTGTACACATCTTCCGGTCCAAACTCAGAACTGGTGTATGTGAAGATTTTTCCCATAAAAAACACTCTATTGTACAGAAAACAACAAAGTTGGGTTCATGATAGGGTTTTAGGTATGTTTTTGTTATTGTGATACATAAACCTACAGTTTCTGGAAGGAGAGACATGAGGCGTTCTGCACTTTGTTGAAGCTGATGAGATCCTTGGTGAGGAACTTCAGATAGTTCCTCAAACGTACGTTAAACCACAGATCAACCTCAGATCTTCTGTTGCTGCTCAGAGCCAAAGGCCAAACACAGGGAAGGATGATCCTCCTCACATCATCTGGGACGTCCTCCTGCAGGTGTTGTACAGAAATATCAAACAGTGAGGAGAACACAGCCTGATTCACCCATAGATGTTGCTATGCATTTAAATTTGAGATGGGGACATACGTTTTCTAGGAAGGAAGGAGTGTTGTTGTAGTTGCTGAAGATGATGCAGATGCCTGAACTGTTATTGATTGTGCCAGGCTGATTGAGGAGCTGACTCAGCTCTGAGGTGCTGATGGTATTTAGGAGCTGGAAACAGAAGAAGATACTTTCTAAGTTCATTTAGCTAGATTACAGGAATGAGTCCATTTTTTGATTCCTCATATTGATGTATAAACAGAATTGCTCCAAAAATCTCCTTTCTATCCATTCCCTTTTATCTGTGTATGGATGTTCTGTACCTCTGATTTGTGTGTTGCTGGAAGAAGAGAGATGAATGATGGGACATCAGGAAAGCCAAAGCTGAGGAAGTTGTTCTTCAGGAACATGTAAAAGCTTCCACCACTGAAACACTTTAGTGGCGTTTGATCTGTGTTGCAAAGTAAAGCATCTTATTCTGGGTACAAATAAGACAGACATCAGTGGACAGAAAAGACTTTTCAGTTTTATTTCTGTTGTGGTTGCTTTGGGGCATTTTTTGGAATTCAGCTGAAATGAAACAACTAAATACGGGTACTAAAGATTGACTTTCATCAATCTCACCCAGTTGTTTCTTATAAAGCAGCTATCCCAGGTTTGCATCCCGATGTTGGCCCATTTGCTCTTTTCCCTCTCAAGACAGCAGCACCACAATAATAAACATGTCTAATCTTACACAACTGGACAGAAGTTCCAGATGTTGTTTAAGCTTGAAAAAGTGATACTTTTTAATCTACAAAAGTATTACTGCTGAAACAGCTCTTGAAAGTGTTCATTCAATTGCATTCAAAATCATTAGTACCCCCTGTGGATTTAGGCTTAAAGTTCTACTTTAATTTTACTAACATGTTTCTCCCGACTAGAAATCATTTTAAAATTTAGAAGCAATCCAGTCAGAGTCCTGACTGAAATCTGATTGAGTATCTGGGAGTAGAGCTGAAGACTAGGGTGATGATTGTGCATCATATCCTGCCTGTTGTGCATGAGATATTACTATCCTGCTGTAAAAGACAATTGTCACTTTATAACAATGAGTACAAGAATAATTATTTGAGAAAATCTGCATGTTTCATATTTTGTTATTCAGATCTTTTGAAGTTTCAATCAAACATTTTAGAGTACAAATTTCACAGTGACATCTAAACATTTTGAATAGTTTTTCCAAAACCAGAATTCCTGGAGCTGAGGCCATTGATTTATTAATTGATCTGTCTTTATTTCAAGAGATGATGCTAATAGGTATTACAAAAACCAAAAGTATATTATTGATCTAGTTTCTAGTACAAATATGTCAGTACACTAAAAAAACCCCAAAACATACAAGTAAATTTTCAACAAGAAATGGGACCTCTTTTTAAGTCAGTTCCTTAATATTGATGAAAATATATGAGCTATAAACAAAATAAAGCTGCAAGCAGCCTTGAACGGCCCTCCCAGCTCAGCGCCACTCCGACCTTGTGGTGACTGTGGGGGTTGCAACGATACTGCCAGCTACCGCAGAGGCCTCACCCAGTTCCTGCACCCATCTACTGTCTGCCTGCCTCAAGACTGTGGAGAGTTTGAAGTCTGTATGTCAAACGCTGTAGGACAAGTTTGGTAAGATACGGTGTCTATTAAAAAGAGAAAATGGAGGGTCTCATCCAAAATGGCTGACTTCCTTTTGGGTTTGGCCCATGGGCTCAACAGAGTTTGCGTGTACCAAGTTTCATAACTCTGTGATAAAGCATGGCTTAGGGCTGATACAGTGAAATACACCACAAATAAAATATGCGCTGTAGAGAAATTAGCCCACACCCACCAAAGATTGTTCTGGATTCCTGTAGGGGTTTGGATAAGGATGTATTCTGGTGAGTTTGATGAAGCTCAATTCGAAACTGTGGAATTTAGAGCCAAATTTATGGCAACGTCGCTACATGTCACTTCGCCATGCCGTCACCCCCACCTCCTCCTCTGAAACTGGTCAGGGTTGGAATCCATTTCACGCCAACATGTCTTCTGACTCTGAACAGTTTCATGTTGATTGGGTCAAAGAGATCAGATAGAGACCGTTCATAGTAGCCGATCGATCAAAATCCCTAGGAGAAGTTTGATCAAACGCGAAGGCTATAAACAGCCAAAACAGCTTGAAAATTGTAGCTTCAATCCAAAATGGTCAACTTCCTGTTTGACTTGCACGACGATATTAATTGAATTTTCTGTGCATCTTGGGGAGCTCTACACTTGTACCAATTTTCATATCTCTACGATGAAGTAGGATCATAGCAGAGGGTTTTTTGAAAGAATCATAAACACTATGATTAATAATCTGCCAATGGAATCAGACATTTTAATTTATGGGAAAATGTGTCTGGGAGATTGTTTCACTCAATTACGTTTTCATCAATATTATGGTATTATTGACTTAAAACAGGCTTCTATATCTTGCTGAAAAGTTAACTGTAAGTTAGCTTTCTTATTTTAAGTGTACTAAGATATTAGGACTAGAAACTAGACCAAAAATATTGAGTAAGATTTTGTGTTTTCACAGATAATCATTGTTTGCCATTTCAACTAAATGTTCTGAGAAATGTACTGTTTTTCAGATGTTTAGACTGATGATAAAAATGTACAAAAGCAACCAGGAAATATCAAAGAGAGAATAAGCTTTTCTTTTGTTGGAAGCATTATTTTCTACCTTGGAGGAAGAGGATCATATTTTTGTAGATCTCTGCTTTGGTTTCGTTGCTGAGTGTCATCTGCACAGTTTCAAGCACTGAAATCCTGAATGGAAATTGTCAGTTACTAATTTAAACCAATAATCAATGTCACATTATACAATGTATTGACTAAAATATGGAGCCATTTTGTAATATTTTAATATCTACTGCAATTTCATGAATGTATTGAATAGATACTTGCATCTCTTGGCTGCTGTTGCAGCTCCTATTTTTCACAATACTGAAGAGGTGAATAACCATAGTTGGAGAGAGATTGACCAGCAAAGGTCTGAGTTGCAGCCTAAGCCATAGCAGGAACTCTTCATCACTGACAGCTGACTGGGACAAATCTTTCTCCAGCACAGCCTCAAGAAAGGCCAATGTCATATTCTGTGTGTAGTTGGCAGCCTGGGTCTGTGGGGGAATTCAGTTTTAGTAGGAAAGAAAGAGGTGTGAACAAATTGGTTTAGTGAATGTCAAGATGGTACAGCCAGAGGCAATAATTTCTTAGAAAAGAGATTAAGAAACTAAATATCATACATTTAGCAAATCTTGAAATTTAGATGCTAGAAGTTTTTTTTCTTCTTGTAGATGTAGACTTTGTATAAGTTGGTATTAAAAAATAAAAAGTGTAAGATATTAAATGTGCAAGGCTGAGGTTAGAAAACCCAGAGCAAGTTGTAAATTTCTGCAAAAAACAAAACAAAAACTACACTGGTTGAAAATGTTGAATTCCCACTGAACCTGAAGCCAAAAAAATGTTTTATGTCAGACTAAGTTGAAAAAGTTTCCTGGAGAGAAGAAAGCTCATAAGTAGACCATTAAAAGTCTGTCATGTCAGAATGTCAAATTAGGCAGACACAAAAACAGAAGAGACAAAGTTATAACTTCTATTGAGGATCAAGTCCTTACCACAGTAGTAGCGCCAGCAGATAATGACAAGCCAGGACTGGTTGTGATACCAGATGTTGGTATTTCAGAGTCAATGAGGCTTTTTGTTGGTGTACCACTTGAAACATCTCCTGTTGATGTTCCAGCACTTGTTACCATGTTATTTTTTGATATCAAGGAACTTGAATCATCTGTTGTCTGTAACATTGTGATGGTTCCAGCATCATGCGTCGGCGTTTCAGTACTGTTTGAAACTTTTGCTTTTGTTGTGAAAGGAGTAGACTCAGGACTCAGGCTGGTTGTTCCAACAGTAGCCACAGAATTACCTGTTGATGTGCCAGCTCTGGTTGAAGTGTTAGTTGTCCTCCATGAGCTGCTTTCAGTTTTGATTGTTGCCGACACAGAATTGGTTGTGGTACCAGATGTTGGTATTTCAGAGTCAGTGAGGCTTTTAGTTGGTGTACCACTTGAAACATCTGCTGTTGATGTCTCAGAGGCTGTTGTGGCATCTGGTGTTGATGTTGTACTGCTTGTGCATTCAGTTAGAGGCTCTGGGGTAACAGGACTGGTTGCAGTGTTAGATAGCTCAGGTCTGGTACTGGTTAACGCTTGCTTTGTTGTTGTGGTAGCACTGATTTTCAGAGCAGTGTGAGTCTCACTTCCTGTGTCTGCAGTAACTGTTGACATCCCACTAGCAGTTGCAACTTCTGGCATCTTTTTTCCAGAACTGGTTGTAGAAGGAGCCATTCTTGTGCTAGTGGTAGTTTCAGCATCTGGAGATGTTGTCAAAGAGTCAGTTGGACCGCCTGTTGGTGACGTTGTTGCAGTGGTTGCTACATTTCTTGTTGCTGTGAGAACACGGTTTTCAGAGTCTACTGTTGTCATATCACTGGTCAAAGCATCTCCTGTTGATGTTCCAGCACTTGTTACCATGTTATTTTTGATATCAAGGAACTTGAACCATCTGTTGTCTGTAACATTGTGATGGTTCCAGCATCATGCGTCGGCGTTTCAGTACTGTTTGAAACTTTTGCTTTTGTTGTGAAAGGAGTAGACTCAGGACTCAGGCTGGTTGTTCCAACAGTAGCCACAGAATTACCTGTTGATGTGCCAGCTCTGGTTGAAGTGTTAGTTGTCCTCCATGAGCTGCTTTCAGTTTTGATTGTTGCCGACACAGAATTGGTTGTGGTACCAGATGTTGGTATTTCAGAGTCAGTGAGGCTTTTAGTTGGTGTACCACTTGAAACATCTGCTGTTGATGTCTCAGAGGCTGTTGTGGCATCTGGTGTTGATGTTGTACTGCTTGTGCCTTCAGTTAGAGGCTCTGGGGTAACAGGACTGGTTGCAGTGTTAGATAGCTCAGGTCTGGTACTGGTTAACGCTTGCTTTGTTGTTGTGGTAGCACTGATTTTCAGAGCAGTGTGAGTCTCACTTCCTGTGTCTGCAGTAACTGTTGACATCCCACTAGCAGTTGCAACTTCTGGCATCTTTTTTCCAGAACTGGTTGTAGAAGGAGCCATTCTTGTGCTAGTGGTAGTTTCAGCATCTGGAGATGTTGTCAAAGAGTCAGTTGGACCGCCTGTTGGTGACGTTGTTGCAGCGGTTGCTACATTTCTTGTTGCTGTGAGAACACGGTTTTCAGAGTCTACTGTTGTCATATCACTGGTCAAAGCATCTCCTGTTGATGTTCCAGCACTTGTTACCATGTTATTTTTGATATCAAGGAACTTGAATCATCTGTTGTCTGTAACATTGTGATGGTTCCAGCATCATGCGTCGGCGTTTCAGTACTGTTTGAAACTTTTGCTTTTGTTGTGAAAGGAGTAGACTCAGGACTCAGGCTGGTTGTTCCAACAGTAGCCACAGAATTACCTGTTGATGTGCCAGCTCTGGTTGAAGTGTTAGTTGTCCTCCATGAGCTGCTTTCAGTTTTGATTGTTGCCGACACAGAATTGGTTGTGGTACCAGATGTTGGTATTTCAGAGTCAGTGAGGCTTTTAGTTGGTGTACCACTTGAAACATCTGCTGTTGATGTCTCAGAGGCTGTTGTGGCATCTGGTGTTGATGTTGTACTGCTTGTGCCTTCAGTTAGAGGCTCTGGGGTAACAGGACTGGTTGCAGTGTTAGATAGCTCAGGTCTGGTACTGGTTAACGCTTGCTTTGTTGTTGTGGTAGCACTGATTTTCAGAGCAGTGTGAGTCTCACTTCCTGTGTCTGCAGTAACTGTTGACATCCCACTAGCAGTTGCAACTTCTGGCATCTTTTTTCCAGAACTGGTTGTAGAAGGAGCCATTCTTGTGCTAGTGGTAGTTTCAGCATCTGGAGATGTTGTCAAAGAGTCAGTTGGACCGCCTGTTGGTGACGTTGTTGCAGTGGTTGCTACATTTCTTGTTGCTGTGAGAACACGGTTTTCAGAGTCTACTGTTGTCATATCACTGGTCAAAGCATCTCCTGTTGATGTTCCAGCACTTGTTACCATGTTATTTTTTGATATCAAGGAACTTGAACCATCTGTTGTCTGTAACATTGTGATGGTTCCAGCATCATGCGTCGGCGTTTCAGTACTGTTTGAAACTTTTGCTTTTGTTGTGAAAGGAGTAGACTCAGGACTCAGGCTGGTTGTTCCAACAGTAGCCACAGAATTACCTGTTGATGTGCCAGCTCTGGTTGAAGTGTTAGTTGTCCTCCATGAGCTGCTTTCAGTTTTGATTGTTGCCGACACAGAATTGGTTGTGGTACCAGATGTTGGTATTTCAGAGTCAGTGAGGCTTTTAGTTGGTGTACCACTTGAAACATCTGCTGTTGATGTCTCAGAGGCTGTTGTGGCATCTGGTGTTGATGTTGTACTGCTTGTGCCTTCAGTTAGAGGCTCTGGGGTAACAGGACTGGTTGCAGTGTTAGATAGCTCAGGTCTGGTACTGGTTAAACGCTTGCTTTGTTGTTGTGGTAGCACTGATTTTCAGAGCAGTGTGAGTCTCACTTCCTGTGTCTGCAGTAACTGTTGACATCCCACTAGCAGTTGCAACTTCTGGCATCTTTTTTCCAGAACTGGTTGTAGAAGGAGCCATTCTTGTGCTAGTGGTAGTTTCAGCATCTGGAGATGTTGTCAAAGAGTCAGTTGGACCGCCTGTTGGTGACGTTGTTTGCAGCGGTTGCTACATTTCTTGTTGCTGTGAGAACACGGTTTTCAGAGTCTACTGTTGTCATATCACTGGTCAAAGCATCTCCTGTTGATGTTCCAGCACTTGTTACCATGTTATTTTTTGATATCAAGGAACTTGAATCATCTGTTGTCTGTAACATTGTGATGGTTCCAGCATCATGCGTCGGCGTTTCAGTACTGTTTGAAACTTTTGCTTTTGTTGTGAAAGGAGTAGACTCAGGACTCAGGCTGGTTGTTCCAACAGTAGCCACAGAATTACCTGTTGATGTGCCAGCTCTGGTTGAAGTGTTAGTTGTCCTCCATGAGCTGCTTTCAGTTTTGATTGTTGCCGACACAGAATTGGTTGTGGTACCAGATGTTGGTATTTCAGAGTCAGTGAGGCTTTTAGTTGGTGTACCACTTGAAACATCTGCTGTTGATGTCTCAGAGGCTGTTGTGGCATCTGGTGTTGATGTTGTACTGCTTGTGCCTTCAGTTAGAGGCTCTGGGGTAACAGGACTGGTTGCAGTGTTAGATAGCTCAGGTCTGGTACTGGTTAACGCTTGCTTTGTTGTTGTGGTAGCACTGATTTTCAGAGCAGTGTGAGTCTCACTTCCTGTGTCTGCAGTAACTGTTGACATCCCACTAGCAGTTGCAACTTCTGGCATCTTTTTTCCAGAACTGGTTGTAGAAGGAGCCATTCTTGTGCTAGTGGTAGTTTCAGCATCTGGAGATGTTGTCAAAGAGTCAGTTGGACCGCCTGTGGGTGACGTTGTTGCAGCGGTTGCTACATTTCTTGTTGCTGTGAGAACACGGTTTTCAGAGTCTACTGTTGTCATATCACTGGTCAAAGCATCTCCTGTTGATGTTCCAGCACTTGTTACCATGTTATTTTTTGATATCAAGGAACTTGAATCATCTGTTGTCTGTAACATTGTGATGGTTCCAGCATCATGCGTCGGCGTTTCAGTACTGTTTGAAACTTTTGCTTTTGTTGTGAAAGGAGTAGACTCAGGACTCAGGCTGGTTGTTCCAACAATAGCCACAGAATTACCTGTTGATTTGCCAGCTCTGGTTGAAGTGTTAGTTGTCCTCCATGAGCTGCTTTCAGTTTTGATTGTTGCCGACACAGAATTGGTTGTGGTACCAGATGTTGGTATTTCAGAGTCAGTGAGGCTTTTAGTTGGTGTACCACTTGAAACATCTGCTGTTGATGTCTCAGAGGCTGTTGTGGCATCTGGTGTTGATGTTGTACTGCTTGTGTCTTCAGTTAGAGGCTCTGGGGTAACAGGACTGGTTGCAGTGTTAGATAGCTCAGGTCTGGTACTGGTTAACGCTTGCTTTGTTGTTGTGGTAGCACTGATTTTCAGAGCAGTGTGAGTCTCACTTCCTGTGTCTGCAGTAACTGTTGACATCCCGCTAGCAGTTGCAACTTCTGGCATCTTTTTTCCAGAACTGGTTGTAGAAGGAGCCATTCTTGTGCTAGTGGTAGTTTCAGCATCTGGAGATGTTGTCAAAGAGTCAGTTGGACCGCCTGTTGGTGACATTGTTGCAGCGGTTGCTACATTTCTTGTTGCTGTGAGAACACGGTTTTCAGAGTCTACTGTTGTCATATCACTGGTCAAAGCATCTCCTGTTGATGTTCCAGCACTTGTTACCATGTTATTTTTGATATCAAGGAACTTGAACCATCTGTTATCTGTAACATTGTGATGGTTCCAGCATCATGCGTCGGCGTTTCAGTACTGTTTGAAACTTTTGCTTTTGTTGTGAAAGGAGTAGACTCAGGACTCAGGCTGGTTGTTCCAACAGTAGCCACAGAATTACCTGTTGATGTGCCAGCTCTGGTTGAAGTGTTAGTTGTCCTCCATGAGCTGCTTTCAGTTTTGATTGTTGCCGACACAGAATTGGTTGTGGTACCAGATGTTGGTATTTCAGAGTCAGTGAGGCTTTTAGTTGGTGCACCAGTTGAAACATCTGCTGTTGATGTCTCAGAGGCTGTTGTGGCATCTGGTGTTGATGTTGTACTGCTTGTGCCTTCAGTTAGAGGCTCTGGGGTAACAGGACTGGTTGCAGTGTTAGATAGCTCAGGTCTGGTACTGGTTAACGCTTGCTTTGTTGTTGTGGTAGCACTGATTTTCAGAGCAGTGTGAGTCTCACTTCCTGTGTCTGCAGTAACTGTTGACATCCCACTAGCAGTTGCAACTTCTGGCATCTTTTTTCCAGAACTGGTTGTAGAAGGAGCCATTCTTGTGCTAGTGGTAGTTTCAGCATCTGGAGATGTTGTCAAAGAGTCAGTTGGACCGCCTGTTGGTGACGTTGTTGCAGCGGTTGCTAAATTTCTTGTTGCTGTGAGAACACGGTTTTCAGAGTCTACTGTTGTCATATCACTGGTCAAAGCATCTCCTGTTGATGTTCCAGTACTTGTTACCATGTTGTTTTTTGATATCAAGGAACTTGAACCATCTGTTGTCTGTAACATTGTGATGGTTCCAGCATCATGCGTCGGCGTTTCAGTACTGTTTGAAACTTTTGCTTTTGTTGTGAAAGGAGTAGACTCAGGACTCAGGCTGGTTGTTCCAACAGTAGCCACAGAATTAACTGTTGATGTGCCAGCTCTGGTTGAAGTGTTAGTTGTCCTCCATGAGCTGCTTTCAGTTTTGATTGTTGCCGACACAGAATTGGTTGTGGTACCAGATGTTGGTATTTCAGAGTCAGTGAGGCTTTTAGTTGGTGCACCAGTTGAAACATCTGCTGTTGATGTCTCAGAGGCTGTTGTGGCATCTGGTGTTGATGTTGTACTGCTTGTGCCTTCAGTTAGAGGCTCTGGGGTAACAGGACTGGTTGCAGTGTTAGATAGCTCAGGTCTGGTACTGGTTAACGTTACAGAAAACAGGTGCGGGTTGAGGGTTGTCAAATCCTGGACGGTTGCAAAACCAGCAAAGCTGCCGAGGTTTGCCTGTAGCCAATCCTGACTCCCGTTGGCGGATAAGGTGCAGCCAGGATCTGCAGAGAAGTCAGAAAGAGACACCGGCTGTAAAACAACCTCCTTTGCCATCGAGAAGTTAGCGCGCGGATCCCGAGAGACTGGCTTTACCCGATGACTCCTTTCGTGACAGGAACGGTTTGATGAAATAAGTAAAGACTGCTCGCTGCTTGTCACTGTTCATGAGCTGCCTTTGGTTGCTCAATTCCTTGACGCTGCAATTTGAGGAACGGTAATCAGCACCAAAAAACATGAAGCTTTCTTTTCGCAGTATCTTCCTGTGTGAAACGAGATTTGTACTTACACAATCTGGTAGGTCAGACAGCTGAAGTTGTAGGAGCTGAGGCAGAACAGGAAGTTTGTGGACGGGGAGGCCAAGAACGGACCAATAACTCTCTGGACCAGATCCCCAATGAC
Organism: Poeciliopsis prolifica; assembly: GCF_027474105.1. NCBI lineage: Eukaryota > Metazoa > Chordata > Actinopteri > Cyprinodontiformes > Poeciliidae > Poeciliopsis > Poeciliopsis prolifica. The sequence goes on from NW_026562412.1 coordinate 528,884, forward strand.
AGTCCTACTCTGTAGTTCTGCGTCACTGAGGTTGGCGAGTCGCACCTCTCTAAGGGCATCAAGGGCGTTCGATAAGGCCGGCCTGCTGTTGTTGGAGGTCTGCAGTTGAGAAAAATGATTAGACGCTGACGTCGCTTTGGAAGGAAGGTGAGCAAATTTGGAAATCAGCTAATGGATTTACCATGGTGGCAAATGTCTCCAGGGTGTCATTGAGGGAAGAGGGAACTTTCTGAAAGAAGAGCTTCCACGCTTCTACAGGGTATGTCGTTTGGCTGTCCAGCCAGCATTTCAGCAGTGTGGCCAGGTTTTGCGGCGCAAGCTGGTCAGCCTTAAAAACAGAAGAAAGGAGAAACGCAGAGAGACCCGTCAGAACTACCACATACTTTTTAGGGCTGTACTTAAACAACCTGCATTTTTCTCTCGAATTTAGAGAAAAATGCAAGTCTTACCATGGAGCAGGCATGTTCAGTGATGGTAAAAGAGCACAAGGCTGCGGAGGAGTTGTCGGCTGCCAGTGTTTGTTGGACTAGTGACCTGAGCCAAACAATGATAAAAAAAATAAAAAAATAGGTTGCCACCTTTTGAACTTTGTGTCAGAGAACTTGCAAACTTCACATTGGGTCTGTCAGTAAACCACCCACCGATTGACCTCGGCGCAGATGAGGTTCTCTGGAAAATGACCAGATTTTTGTATCAGATCGTGGTACTTGACATTCAAAATGCATTAGTCGGTGAACGTCAGTGTCGTCTAATACTTACCATCGACAGCTGTTTCCTTGCACTGGGGGCAAATAAGAGCAGCAAAAATGTTAGACTAGCGAATAAAACTAGCTGCGTTTTACACAGATGTGTTCATTTTTCCACTGTTGCATACTTTATGCCGGAACAGTGATTGTAGCTTGAACATTTTCTAATCGTTCATCATTTGCCTTTACACCTATGAAATGATCTTACCGTGAAAGGTTTGGTGTGTCGAGCAACCTGTTCAACAACAAAAATGAAGTTAGCCACGGCTTCAATACATTGCTGTCGGGCACTGGTGTTTCAGCAAAACTCTAGTTTGGGAAGCTGTTTGGAAACCTACGTGGGAAAGTGTCTTTGAGGAACGCGATGCTTGAATTGACGCCCACTGACAGCTCCAGCGGGAGAGGGAATTTCAATGTCTTCTGAAGACCGGTGAGACTAAAGGAAAAGACAATTTCACTTTGCTGGAATGGAATCACACTGTCCCCCGTCACACAAAGCCACGGTTTGAAGTGGCTGAGTTAAGAAAAAACAACAACAAGGTCTCACATAGCCATGTAGGATGCACAGCTGATGTCCTTTGGAATGACCCACAGGTAGGAAGGACGGAGGCTTGGCATCACAGGAACAAGGTATACTTGGAACCACAGCTGGAATTCTTGTGCTCCAAAGACCTCTAATGCAGGCGCAAGGGTTGTCAGGCTTATGTTCAGTATGGTTTCTCGTACAGCTGCGTTTGTGATGAAGGTAATGTTTTTCTGAAAACAGAAGCATTCAGGTTGTAGTTCAAGAGCTCACCGGATCCCGGTTATGGGGCAGAAATGGATACGTCAAAAATTCTGTCAAAATTCATCGGGGGAAGGCCAACAGTTGACCTAAATGTTGGCCTTACATGGATCCACAACCCCTTCCGTGCCCCAGAAGGGGTTGTTTGCGTGTGGTTTGACAAAGAACTTTCTAGGGGAAAGGCGAGCAGGTTAGTGTGAAGAGCTCACCTTCTCGCTGATTTGTGCAAACGTCTGGAAGAACTGACTGAGCTGTTCGTCCTTGCCGGACAGATTCAAGCTGGTGAGCACCTCCCTCACGAAGTTGACATCCTCCAAAGCGCCGCTGTCTGGATCCAGTATTAGCTCGGCCTTCTGCTCTGTGAGAACGCCTACGACTGTTGCCTGATGATACAAACCAAGAACAAGAGCAAATGTGTCTTTGTCAAGGCACCAAAGAGCGAGCCCTGTGCAGACCCATTCGATTCCAATTGTTGGATCGTATTCGATCGAGAGGATCTCTGGTGAAATGCCTCAATTACCTGGGAGAGGTTGAAGGCTTTGAGGTCAGAGTAAGTTGTGTACTGAGAAAAGGGTCCCAGGTTTGTTTCAATCCATTCAACATCAGTCTCAAGTCCCATCCTGCAAGCTGAGGGACATATGCGTTTGTTAGAATAGGCACAATTTACACACAGCCCTATTTAAAGTCATCAGGCATTTGCAGGTTCATTTTTTGTTCTGGGTGCGCTTTCAACATAGCAGTTGTGCAACTGAAATCCATGTGGTGAAAGTCATTTTTTTCACCCCACCTGTCCTGTTGGTGACACTGGTAGAGTTTTGTAGGTAGGCCAGCAGAACAGAAGCGATTCCTTGTCGTCTAAGCAGGGGTATGGCAGGGAACACTTTGGCAATCCCGCTCACACTGCAAAGGTTGTAGAAAAACGTTTCTCACCCAGCACCTCACCAGTAGATTGTAACTAAATGTCTATGAATATGTTTCTTTACAATGCAACTCACACGATGTGGTAGTTTGCGCAGCTCATGCTTGATATGGTACTGTTGAGCATCTGTGGAGTGAAACTGGCAAGGATGGTAAGCAGTCTCTCGTGGAACCAAAGATACAACTCTCGCGAGCTGAAGCTCAGGAAATGTAGCCTTAGGATGTAAAAGGCTCGTGTCATCGCATGATCTCGGACGACCGTCTGGAACTGTAGGACCTTGCAAAGTATGACAAGCATGGTAAACTGTGACAAATGCAGTACAGAGCATTTTTAAAGATTGGAGCGAACAGAGTTGTGTAAATTGCTTCCGTCCAAAGTAGTGCAGACCAGTGATACCCACATGAGGCCTAAGATTGGTACGTCTTAAGACTGGTTGCCTGTGATTGGGACTGGGACCTACCTGTCCATTGACTGTGAGCTGTGTGAGGAATTTGTCCAGGTTTTCCAGAGCGTCACCCTTTTCAAGTCGCTCAAAGGCTAAATCAATCAGGGTTGTGTCGTTTGAGCTCCCTGTGCTTATTAGGAGCTGTGCCACTTGAGAGGGAGCCAGTTCTGACAATATTTCAATCTAGGATACAAGCAAAGCATATGGAGTCAAAACAGTCCCTCTTGCAAAGCAACGGGTCAAAAGATGTTGCTTTGTGAGCACCCATCGGAAGCCGTCGTTGGCACTTACGGGAGACAGGTGCGGGTTGAGGGTTGTCAAATCCTGGACGGTTGCAAAACCAGCAAAGCTGCCGAGGTTTGCCTGTAGCCAATCCTGACTCCCGTTGGCGGATAAGGTGCCAGGATCTGCAGAGAAGTCAGAAAGAGACACCGCTGTAAAACAACCTCCTTTGCCATCGAGAAGTTAGCGCGCGGATCCCGAGAGACTGGCTTTACCCGATGACTCCTTTCGTGACAGGAACGGTTTGATGAAATAAGTAAAGACTGCTCGCTGCTTGTCACTGTTCATGAGCTGCCTTTGGTTGCTCAATTCCTTGACGCTGCAATTTGAGGAACGGTAATCAGCACCAAAAAACATGAAGCTTTCTTTTCGCAGTATCTTCCTGTGTGAAACGAGATTTGTACTTACACAATCTGGTAGGTCAGGCAGCTGAAGTTGTAGGAGCTGAGGCAGAACAGGAAGTTTGTGGACGGGAGGCCAAGAACGGACCAATAACTCTCTGGACCAGATCCCCAATGACAGTCCTACTCTGTAGTTCTGCGTCACTGAGGTTGGCGAGTCGCACCTCTCTAAGGGCATCAAGGGCGTTCGATAAGGCCGGCCTGCTGTTGTTGGAGGTCTGCAGTTGAGAAAAATGATTAGACGCTGACGTCGCTTTGGAAGGAAGGTGAGCAAATTTGGAAATCAGCTAATGGATTTACCATGGTGGCAAATGTCTCCAGGGTGTCATTCAGGGAAGAGGGAACTTTCTGAAAGAAGAGCTTCCACGCTTCTACAGGGTATGTCGTTTGGCTTTCCAGCCAGCATTTCAGCAGTGTGGCCAGGTTTTGCGGCGCAAGCTGGTCAGCCTTAAAAACAGAAGAAAGGAGAAACGCAGAGAGACCCGTCAGAACTACCACATACTTTTTAGGGCTGTACTTAAACAACCTGCATTTTTCTCTCGAATTTAGAGAAAAATGCAAGTCTTACCATGGAGCAGGCATGTTCAGTGATGGTAAAAGAGCACAAGGCTGCGGAGGAGTTGTCGGCTGCCAGTGTTTGTTGGACTAGTGACCTGAGCCAAACAATGATAAAAAAAATAAATAAATAAATAGGTTGCCACCTTTTGAACTTTGTGTCAGAGAACTTGCAAACTTCACATTGGGTCTGTCAGTAAACCACCCACCGATTGACCTCGGCGCAGATGAGGTTCTCTGGAAAATGACCAGATTTTTGTATCAGAACGTGGTACTTGACATTCAAAATGCATTAGTCGGTGAACATCAGTGTCGTCTAATACTTACCATCGACAGCTGTTTCCTTGCACTGGGGCAAATAAGAGCAGCAAAAATGTTAGACTAGCGAATAAAACTAGCTGCGTCACAGATGTGTTCATTTTTCCACTGTTGCATACTTTATGCCGGAACAGTGATTGTAGCTTGAACATTTTCTAATCGTTCATCATTTGCCCTTTACATCTATGAAATGATCTTACCGTGAAAGGTTCTGGTGTCGAGCAACCTGTTCAACAACAAAAATGAAGTTAGCCACGGCTTCAATACATTGCTGTCGGGCACTGGTGTTTTTCAGCAAAACTCTAGTTTGGGAAGCTGTTTGGAAACCTACGTGGGAAAGTGTCTTTGAGGAACGCGATGCTTGAATTGACGCCCACTGACAGCTCCAGCGGGAGAGGGAATTTCAAATGTCTTCTGAAGACCGGTGACACTAAAGGAAAAGACAATTTCACTTTGCTGGAATGGAATCACACTGTCCCCCGTCACACAAAGCCACGGTTTTGAAGTGGCTGAGTTAAGAAAAACAACAACAACAAGGTCTCACATAGCCATGTAGGATGCACAGCTGATGTCCTTTGGAATGACCCACAGGTAGGCAGGACGGGCTTGGCATCACAGGAACAAGGTATACTTGGAACCACAGCTGGAATTCTTGTGCTCCAAGACCTCTAATGCAGGCGCAAGGGTTGTCAGGCTTATGTTCAGTATGGTTTCTCGTACAGCTGCGTTTGTGATGAAGGTAATGTTTTTCTGAAAACAGAAGCATTCAGGTTGTAGTTCAAGAGCTCACCGGATCCCGGTTATGGGGCAGAAATGGATACACGTCAAAAATTCTGTCAAAATTCATCGGGGGAAGGCCAACAGTTGACCTAAATGTTGGCCTTACATGGATCCACAACCCCTTCCGTGCCCCAGAAGGGGTTGTTTGCGTGTGGTTTGACAAAGAACTTTCTAGGGGAAAGGCGAGCAGGTTAGTGTGAAGAGCTCACCTTCTCGCTGATTTGTGCAAACGTCTGGAAGAACTGACTGAGCTGTTCGTCCTTGCCGGACAGATTCAAGCTGGTGAGCACCTCCCTCACGAAGTTGACATCCTCCAAGCGCCGCTGTCTGGATCCAGTATTAGCTCGGCCTTCTGTTGCTCTGTGAGAACGCCTACGACTGTTGCCTGATGATACAAACCAAGAACAAGAGCAAATGTGTCTTTGTCAAGGCACCAAAGAGCGAGCCCTGTGCAGACCCATTCGATTCCAATTGTTGGATCGTATTCGGTCGAGAGGATCTCTGGTGAAATGCCTCAATTACCTGGGAGAGGTTGAAGGCTTTGAGGTCAGAGTAAGTTGTGTACTGAGAAAAGGGTCCCAGGTTTGTTCAATCCATTCAACATCAGTCTCAAGTCCCATCCTGCAAGCTGAGGGACATATGCGTTTGTTAGAATAGGCACAATTTACACACAGCCCTATTTAAAGTCATCAGGCATTTGCAGGTTCATTTTTTGTTCTGGGTGCGCTTTCAACATAGCAGTTTGTGCAACTGAAATCCATGTGGTGAAAGTCATTTTTTTCACCCCCACCTGTCCTGTTGGTGACACTGGTAGAGTTTTGTAGGTAGGCCAGCAGAACAGAAGCGATTCCTTGTCGTCTAAGCAGGGGTATGGCAGGGAACACTTTGGCAATCCCGCTCACACACTGCAAAGGTTGTAGAAAAACGTTTCTCACCCAGCACCTCACCAGTAGATTGTAACTAAATGTCTATGAATATGCTTCTTTACAATGCAACTCACACGATGTGGTAGTTTGCGCAGCTCATGCTTGATATGGTACTGTTGAGCATCTGTGGAGTGAAACTGGCAAGGATGGTAAGCAGTCTCTCGTGGAACCAAAGATACAACTCTCGCGAGCTGAAGCTCAGGAAATGTAGCCTTAGGATGTAAAAGGCTCGTGTCATCGCATGATCTCGGACGACCGTCTGGAACTGTAGGACCTTGCAAAGTATGACAAGCATGGTAAACTGTGACAAATGCAGTACACAGAGCATTTTTAAAGATTGGAGCGAACAGAGTTGTGTAAATTGCTTCCGTCCAAAGTAGTGCAGACCAGTGATACCCACATGAGGCCTAAGATTGGTACGTCTTAAGACTGGTTGCCTGTGATTGGGACTGGGACCTACCTGTCCATTGACTGTGAGCTGTGTGAGGAATTTGTCCAGGTTTTCCAGAGCGTCACCCTTTTCAAGTCGCTCAAAGGCTAAATCAATCAGGGTTGTGTCGTTTGAGCTCCCTGTGCTTATTAGGAGCTGTGCCACTTGAGAGGGAGCCAGTTCTGACAATATTTCAATCTAGGATACAAGCAAAGCATATGGAGTCAAAACAGTCCCTCTTGCAAAGCAACGGGTCAAAAGATGTTGCTTTGTGAGCACCCATCGGAAGCCGTCGTTGGCACTTACGGGAGACAGGTGCGGGTTGAGGGTTGTCAAATCCTGGACGGTTGCAAAACCAGCAAAGCTGCCGAGGTTTGCCTGTAGCCAATCCTGACTCCCGTTGGCGGATAAGGTGCAGCCAGGATCTGCAGAGAAGTCAGAAAGAGACACCGGCTGTAAAACAACCTCCTTTGCCATCGAGAAGTTAGCGCGCGGATCCCGAGAGACTGGCTTTACCCGATGACTCCTTTCGTGACAGGAACGGTTTGATGAAATAAGTAAAGACTGCTCGCTGCTTGTCACTGTTCATGAGCTGCCTTTGGTTGCTCAATTCCTTGACGCTGCAATTTGAGGAACGGTAATCAGCACCAAAAAACATGAAGCTTTCTTTTCGCAGTATCTTCCTGTGTGAAACGAGATTTGTACTTACACAATCTGGTAGGTCAGGCAGCTGAAGTTGTAGGAGCTGAGGCAGAACAGGAAGTTTGTGGACGGGGAGGCCAAGAACGGACCAATAACTCTCTGGACCAGATCCCCAATGACAGTCCTACTCTGTAGTTCTGCGTCACTGAGGTTGGCGAGTCGCACCTCTCTAAGGGCATCAAGGGCGTTCGATAAGGCCGGCCTGCTGTTGTTGGAGGTCTGCAGTTGAGAAAAATGATTAGATGCTGACGTCGCTTTGGAAGGAAGGTGAGCAAATTTGGAAATCAGCTAATGGATTTACCATGGTGGCAAATGTCTCCAGGGTGTCATTCAGGGAAGAGGGAACTTTCTGAAAGAAGAGCTTCCACGCTTCTACAGGGTATGTCGTTTGGCTTTCCAGCCAGCATTTCAGCAGTGTGGCCAGGTTTTGCGGCGCAAGCTGGTCAGCCTTAAAAAAAGAAGAAAGGAGAAACGCAGAGAGACCCGTCAGAACTACCACATACTTTTTAGGGCTGTACTTAAACAACCTGCATTTTTCTCTCGAATTTAGAGAAAAATGCAAGTCTTACCATGGAGCAGGCATGTTCAGTGATGGTAAAAGAGCACAAGGCTGCGGAGGAGTTGTCGGCTGCCAGTGTTTGTTGGACTAGTGACCTGAGCCAAACAATGATAAAAAAAAATAAAAATAAATAGGTTGCCACCTTTTGAACTTTGTGTCAGAGAACTTGCAAACTTCACATTGGGTCTGTCAGTAAACCACCCACCGATTGACCTCGGCGCAGATGAGGTTCTCTGGAAAATGACCAGATTTTTGTATCAGATCGTGGTACTTGACATTCAAAATGCATTAGTCGGTGAACGTCAGTGTCGTCTAATACTTACCATCGACAGCTGTTTCCTTGCACTGGGGGCAAATAAGAGCAGCAAAAATGTTAGACTAGCGAATAAAACTAGCTGCGTCACAGATGTGTTCATTTTTCCACTGTTGCATACTTTATGCCGGAACAGTGATTGTAGCTTGAACATTTTCTAATCGTTCATCATTTGCCCTTTACACCTATGAAATGATCTTACCGTGAAAGGTTCTGGTGTCGAGCAACCTGTTCAACAACAAAAATGAAGTTAGCCACGGCTTCAATACATTGCTGTCGGGCACTGGTGTTTTTCAGCAAAACTCTAGTTTGGGAAGCTGTTTGGAAACCTACGTGGGAAAGTGTCTTTGAGGAACGCGATGCTTGAATTGACGCCCACTGACAGCTCCAGCGGGAGGGAATTTCAATGTCTTCTGAAGACCGGTGAGACTAAAGGAAAAGACAATTTCACTTTGCTGGAATGGAATCACACTGTCCCCGTCACACAAAGCCACGATTTGAAGTGGCTGAGTTAAGAAAAACAACAACAACAAGGTCTCACATAGCCATGTAGGATGCACAGCTGATGTCCTTTGGAATGACCCACAGGTAGGCAGGACGGAGGCTTGGCATCACAGGAACAAGGTATACTTGGAACCACAGCTGGAATTCTTGTGCTCCAAAGACCTCTAATGCAGGCGCAAGGGCTGACAGGCTTATGTTCAGTATGGTTTCTCGTACAGCTGCGTTTGTGATGAAGGTAATGTTTTTCTGAAAACAGAAGCATTCAGGTTGTAGTTCAAGAGCTCACCGGATCCCGGTTATGGGCAGAAATGGATACACGTCAAAAATTCTGTCAAAATTCATCGGGGGAAGGCCAACAGTTGACCTAAATGTTGGCCTTACATGGATCCACAACCCCTTCCGTGCCCCAGAAGGGGTTGTTTGCGTGTGGTTTGACAAAGAACTTTCTAGGGGAAAGGCGAGCAGGTTAGTGTGAAGAGCTCACCTTCTCGCTGATTTGTGCAAACGTCTGGAAGAACTGACTGAGCTGTTCGTCCTTGCCGGACAGATTCAAGCTGGTGAGCACATCCCTCACGAAGTTGACATCCTCCAAAGCGCCGCTGTCTGGATCCAGTATTAGCTCGGCCTTCTGTTGCTCTGTGAGAATGCCTACGACTGTTGCCTGATGATACAAACCAAGAACAAGAGCAAATGTGTCTTTGTCAAGGCACCAAAGAGCGAGCCCTGTGCAGACCCATTCGATTCCAATTGTTGGATCGTATTCGGTCGAGAGGATCTCTGGTGAAATGCCTCAATTACCTGGGAGAGGTTGAAGGCTTTGAGGTCAGAGTAAGTTGTGTACTGAGAAAAGGGTCCCAGGTTTGTTTCAATCCATTCAACATCAGTCTCAAGTCCCATCCTGCAAGCTGAGGGACATATGCGTTTGTTAGAATAGGCACAATTTACACACAGCCCTATTTAAAGTCATCAGGCATTTGCAGGTTCATTTTTTGTTCTGGGTGCGCTTTCAACATAGCAGTTGTGCAACTGAAATCCATGTGGTGAAAGTCATTTTTTTCACCCCCACCTGTCCTGTTGGTGACACTGGTAGAGTTTTGTAGGTAGGCCAGCAGAACAGAAGCGATTCCTTGTCGTCTAAGCAGGGGTATGGCAGGGAACACTTTGGCAATCCCGCTCACACTGCAAAGGTTGTAGAAAAACGTTTCTCACCCAGCACCTCACCAGTAGATTGTAACTAAATGTCTATGAATATGCTTCTTTACAATGCAACTCACACGATGTGGTAGTTTGCGCAGCTCATGCTTGATATGGTACTGTTGAGCATCTGTGGAGTGAAACTGGCAAGGATGGTAAGCAGTCTCTCGTGGAACCAAAGATACAACTCTCGCGAGCTGAAGCTCAGGAAATGTAGCCTTAGGATGTAAAAGGCTCGTGTCATCGCATGATCTCGGACGACCGTCTGGAACTGTAGGACCTTGCAAAGTATGACAAGCATGGTAAACTGTGACAAATGCAGTACACAGAGCATTTTTAAAGATTGGAGCGAACAGAGTTGTGTAAATTGCTTCCGTCCAAAGTAGTGCAGACCAGTGATACCCACATGAGGCCTAAGATTGGTACGTCTTAAGACTGGTTGCCTGTGATTGGGACTGGGACCTACCTGTCCATTGACTGTGAGCTGTGTGAGGAATTTGTCCAGGTTTTCCAGAGCGTCACCCTTTTCAAGTCGCTCAAAGGCTAAATCAATCAGGGTTGTGTCGTTGAGCTCCCTGTGCTTATTAGGAGCTGTGCCACTTGAGAGGGAGCCAGTTCTGACAATATTTCAATCTAGGATACAAGCAAAGCATATGGAGTCAAAACAGTCCCTCTTGCAAAGCAACGGGTCAAAAGATGTTGCTTTGTGAGCACCCATCGGAAGCCGTCGTTGGCACTTACGGGAGACAGGTGCGGGTTGAGGGTTGTCAAATCCTGGACGGTTGCAAAACCAGCAAAGCTGCCGAGGTTTGCCTGTAGCCAATCCTGACTCCCGTTGGCGGATAAGGTGCAGCCAGGATCTGCAGAGAAGTCAGAAAGAGACACCGGCTGTAAAACAACCTCCTTTGCCATCGAGAAGTTAGCGCGCGGATCCCGAGAGACTGGCTTTACCCGATGACTCCTTTCGTGACAGGAACGGTTTGATGAAATAAGTAAAGACTGCTCGCTGCTTGTCACTGTTCATGAGCTGCCTTTGGTTGCTCAATTCCTTGACGCTGCAATTTGAGGAACGGTAATCAGCACCAAAAAACATGAAGCTTTCTTTTCGCAGTATCTTCCTGTGTGAAACGAGATTTGTACTTACACAATCTGGTAGGTCAGGCAGCTGAAGTTGTAGGAGCTGAGGCAGAACAGGAAGTTTGTGGACGGGGAGGCCAAGAACGGACCAATAACTCTCTGGACCAGATCCCCAATGACAGTCCTACTCTGTAGTTCTGCGTCACTGAGGTTGGCGAGTCGCACCTCTCTAAGGGCATCAAGGGCGTTCGATAAGGCCGGCCTGCTGTTGTTGGAGGTCTGCAGTTGAGAAAAATGATTAGACGCTGACGTCGCTTTGGAAGGAAGGTGAGCAAATTTGGAAATCAGCTAATGGATTTACCATGGTGGCAAATGTCTCCAGGGTGTCATTCAGGGAAGAGGGAACTTTCTGAAAGAAGAGCTTCCACGCTTCTACAGGGTATGTCGTTTGGCTTTCCAGCCAGCATTTCAGCAGTGTGGCCAGGTTTTGCGGCGCAAGCTGGTCAGCCTTAAAAACAGAAGAAAGGAGAAACGCAGAGAGACCCGTCAGAACTACCACATACTTTTTAGGGCTGTACTTAAACAACCTGCATTTTTCTCTCGAATTTAGAGAAAAATGCAAGTCTTACCATGGAGCAGGCATGTTCAGTGATGGTAAAAGAGCACAAGGCTGCGGAGGAGTTGTCGGCTGCCAGTGTTTGTTGGACTAGTGACCTGAGCCAAACAATGATAAAAAAAAATAAAAATAAATAGGTTGCCACCTTTTGAACTTTGTGTCAGAGAACTTGCAAACTTCACATTGGGTCTGTCAGTAAACCACCCACCGATTGACCTCGGCGCAGATGAGGTTCTCTGGAAAATGACCAGATTTTTGTATCAGATCGTGGTACTTGACATTCAAAATGCATTAGTCGGTGAACGTCAGTGTCGTCTAATACTTACCATCGACAGCTGTTTCCTTGCACTGGGGGCAAATAAGAGCAGCAAAAATGTTAGACTAGCGAATAAAACTAGCTGCGTCACAGATGTGTTCATTTTTCCACTGTTGCATACTTTATGCCGGAACAGTGATTGTAGCTTGAACATTTTCTAATCGTTCATCATTTGCCCTTTACACCTATGAAATGATCTTACCGTGAAAGGTTCTGGTGTCGAGCAACCTGTTCAACAACAAAAATGAAGTTAGCCACGGCTTCAATACATTGCTGTCGGGCACTGGTGTTTTTCAGCAAAACTCTAGTTTGGGAAGCTGTTTGGAAACCTACGTGGGAAAGTGTCTTTGAGGAACGCGATGCTTGAATTGACGCCCACTGACAGCTCCAGCGGGAGAGGGAATTTCAATGTCTTCTGAAGACCGGTGAGACTAAAGGAAAAGACAATTTCACTTTGCTGGAATGGAATCACACTGTCCCCCGTCACACAAAGCCACGGTTTGAAGTGGCTGAGTTAAGAAAAACAACAACAACAAGGTCTCACATAGCCATGTAGGATGCACAGCTGATGTCCTTTGGAATGACCCACAGGTAGGCAGGACGGAGGCTTGGCATCACAGGAACAAGGTATACTTGGAACCACAGCTGGAATTCTTGTGCTCCAAAGACCTCTAATGCAGGCGCAAGGGCTGTCAGGCTTATGTTCAGTATGGTTTCTCGTACAGCTGCGTTTGTGATGAAGGTAATGTTTTTCTGAAAACAGAAGCATTCAGGTTGTAGTTCAAGAGCTCACCGGATCCCGGTTATGGGGCAGAAATGGATACACGTCAAAATTCTGTCAAATTCATCGGGGGAAGTCCAACAGTTGACCTAAATGTTGGCCTTACATGGATCCACAACCCCTTCCGTGCCCCAGAAGGGGTTGTTTGCGTGTGGTTTGACAAAGAACTTTCTAGGGGAAAGGCGAGCAGGTTAGTGTGAAGAGCTCACCTTCTCGCTGATTTGTGCAAACGTCTGGAAGAACTGACTGAGCTGTTCGTCCTTGCCGGACAGATTCAAGCTGGTGAGCACATCCCTCACGAAGTTGACATCCTCCAAAGCGCCGCTGTCTGGATCCAGTATTAGCTCGGCCTTCTGTTGCTCTGTGAGAACGCCTACGACTGTTGCCTGATGATACAAACCAAGAACAAGAGCAAATGTGTCTTTGTCAAGGCACCAAAGAGCGAGCCCTGTGCAGACCCATTCGATTCCAATTGTTGGATCGTATTCGGTCGAGAGGATCTCTGGTGAAATGCCTCAATTACCTGGGAGAGGTTGAAGGCTTTGAGGTCAGAGTAAGTTGTGTACTGAGAAAAGGGTCCCAGGTTTGTTTCAATCCATTCAACATCAGTCTCAAGTCCCATCCTGCAAGCTGAGGGACATATGCGTTTGTTAGAATAGGCACAATTTACACACAGCCCTATTTAAAGTCATCAGGCATTTGCAGGTTCATTTTTTGTTCTGGGTGCGCTTTCAACATAGCAGTTGTGCAACTGAAATCCATGTGGTGAAAGTCATTTTTTTCACCCCCACCTGTCCTGTTGGTGACACTGGTAGAGTTTTGTAGGTAGGCCAGCAGAACAGAAGCGATTCCTTGTCGTCTAAGCAGGGGTATGGCAGGGAACACTTTGGCAATCCCGCTCACACTGCAAAGGTTGTAGAAAAACGTTTCTCACCCAGCACCTCACCAGTAGATTGTAACTAAATGTCTATGAATATGCTTCTTTACAATGCAACTCACACGATGTGGTAGTTTGCGCAGCTCATGCTTGATATGGTACTGTTGAGCATCTGTGGAGTGAAACTGGCAAGGATGGTAAGCAGTCTCTCGTGGAACCAAAGATACAACTCTCGCGAGCTGAAGCTCAGGAAATGTAGCCTTAGGATGTAAAAGGCTCGTGTCATCGCATGATCTCGGACGACCGTCTGGAACTGTAGGACCTTGCAAAGTATGACAAGCATGGTAAACTGTGACAAATGCAGTACACAGAGCATTTTTAAAGATTGGAGCGAACAGAGTTGTGTAAATTGCTTCCGTCCAAAGTAGTGCAGACCAGTGATACCCACATGAGGCCTAAGATTGGTACGTCTTAAGACTGGTTGCCTGTGATTGGGACTGGGACCTACCTGTCCATTGACTGTGAGCTGTGTGAGGAATTTGTCCAGGTTTTCCAGAGCGTCACCCTTTTCAAGTCGCTCAAAGGCTAAATCAATCAGGGTTGTGTCGTTTGAGCTCCCTGTGCTTATTAGGAGCTGTGCCACTTGAGAGGGAGCCAGTTCTGACAATATTTCAATCTAGGATACAAGCAAAGCATATGGAGTCAAAACAGTCCCTCTTGCAAAGCAACGGGTCAAAAGATGTTGCTTTGTGAGCACCCATCGGAAGCCGTCGTTGGCACTTACGGGAGACAGGTGCGGGTTGAGGGTTGTCAATTCCTGGACGGTTGCAAAACCAGCAAAGCTGCCGAGGTTTGCCTGTAGCCAATCCTGACTCCCGTTGGCGGATAAGGTGCAGCCAGGATCTGCAGAGAAGTCAGAAAGAGACACCGGCTGTAAAACAACCTCCTTTGCCATCGAGAAGTTAGCACGCGGATCCCGAGAGACTGGCTTTACCCGATGACTCCTTTCGTGACAGGAACGGTTTGATGAAATAAGTAAAGACTGCTCGCTGCTTGTCACTGTTCATGAGCTGCCTTTGGTTGCTCAATTCCTTGACGCTGCAATTTGAGGAACGGTAATCAGCACCAAAAAACATGAAGCTTTCTTTTCGCAATATCTTCCTGTGTGAAACGAGATTTGTACTTACACAATCTGGTAGGTCAGGCAGCTGAAGTTGTAGGAGCTGAGGCAGAACAGGAAGTTTGTGGACGGGGAGGCCAAGAACGGACCAATAACTCTCTGGACCAGATCCCCAATGACAGTCCTACTCTGTAGTTCTGCGTCACTGAGGTTGGCGAGTCGCACCTCTCTAAGGGCATCAAGGGCGTTCGATAAGGCCGGCCTGCTGTTGTTGGAGGTCTGCAGTTGAGAAAAATGATTAGACGCTGACGTCGCTTTGGAAGGAAGGTGAGCAAATTTGGAAATCAGCTAATGGATTTACCATGGTGGCAAATGTCTCCAGGGTGTCATTGAGGGAAGAGGGAACTTTCTGAAAGAAGAGCTTCCACGCTTCTACAGGGTATGTCGTTTGGCTTTCCAGCCAGCATTTCAGCAGTGTGGCCAGGTTTTGCGGCGCAAGCTGGTCAGCCTTAAAAACAGAAGAAAGGAGAAACGCAGAGAGACCCGTCAGAACTACCACATACTTTTTAGGGCTGTACTTAAACAACCTGCATTTTTCTCTCGAATTTAGAGAAAAATGCAAGTCTTACCATGGAGCAGGCATGTTCAGTGATGGTAAAAGAGCACAAGGCTGCGGAGGAGTTGTCGGCTGCCAGTGTTTGTTGGACTAGTGACCTGAGCCAAACAATGATAAAAAAAATAAATAAATAAATAGGTTGCCACCTTTTGAACTTTGTGTCAGAGAACTTGCAAACTTCACATTGGGTCTGTCAGTAAACCACCCACCGATTGACCTCGGCGCAGATGAGGTTCTCTGGAAAATGACCAGATTTTTTATCAGATCGTGGTACTTGACATTCAAAATGCATTAGTCGGTGAACGTCAGTGTCGTCTAATACTTACCATCGACAGCTGTTTCCTTGCACTGGGGGCAAATAAGAGCAGCAAAAATGTTAGACTAGCGAATAAAACTAGCTGCGTTTTACACAGATGTGTTCATTTTTCCACTGTTGCATACTTTATGCCGGAACAGTGATTGTAGCTTGAACATTTTCTAATCGTTCATCATTTGCCCTTTACACCTATGAAATGATCTTACCGTGAAAGGTTCTGGTGTCGAGCAACCTGTTCAACAACAAAAATGAAGTTAGCCACGGCTTCAATACATTGCTGTCGGGCACTGGTGTTTTTCAGCAAAACTCTAGTTTGGGAAGCTGTTTGGAAACTACGTGGGAAAGTGTCTTTGAGGAACGCGATGCTTGAATTGACGCCCACTGACAGCTCCAGCGGGAGAGGGAATTTCAATGTCTTCTGAAGACCGGTGAGACTAAAGGAAAAGACAATTTCACTTTGCTGGAATGGAATCACACTGTCCCCCGTCACACAAAGCCACGGTTTGAAGTGGCTGAGTTAAGAAAAACAACAACAACAAGGTCTCACATAGCCATGTAGGATGCACAGCTGATGTCCTTTGGAATGACCCACAGGTAGGCAGGACGGAGGCTTGGCATCACAGGAACAAGGTATACTTGGAACCACAGCTGGAATTCTTGTGCTCCAAAGACCTCTAATGCAGGCGCAAGGGTTGTCAGGCTTATGTTCAGTATGGTTTCTCGTACAGCTGCGTTTGTGATGAAGGTAATGTTTTTCTGAAAACAGAAGCATTCAGGTTGTAGTTCAAGAGCTCACCGGATCCCGCTTATGGGGCAGAAATGGATACACGTCAAAAATTCTGTCAAAATTCATCGGGGGAAGGCCAACAGTTGACCTAAATGTTGGCCTTACATGGATCCACAACCCCTTCCGTGCCCCAGAAGGGGTTGTTTGCGTGTGGTTTGACAAAGAACTTTCTAGGGGAAAGGCGAGCAGGTTAGTGTGAAGAGCTCACCTTCTCGCTGATTTGTGCAAACGTCTGGAAGAACTGACTGAGCTGTTCGTCCTTGCCGGACAGATTCAAGCTGGTGAGCACCTCCCTCACGAAGTTGACATCCTCCAAAGCGCCGCTGTCTGGATCCAGTATTAGCTCGGCCTTCTGTTGCTCTGTGAGAACGCCTACGACTGTGCCTGATGATACAAACAACCAAGAACAAGAGCAAATGTGTCTTTGTCAAGGCACCAAAGAGCAGCCCTGTGCAGACCCATTCGATTCCAATTGTTGGATCGTATTCGGTCGAGAGGATCTCTGGTGAAATGCCTCAATTACCTGGGAGAGGTTGAAGGCTTTGAGGTCAGAGTAAGTTGTGTACTGAGAAAAGGGTCCCAGGTTTGTTTCAATCCATTCAACATCAGTCTCAAGTCCCATCCTGCAAGCTGAGGGACATATGCGTTTGTTAGAATAGGCACAATTTACACACAGCCCTATTTAAAGTCATCAGGCATTTGCAGGTTCATTTTTTGTTCTGGGTGCGCTTTCAACATAGCAGTTGTGCAACTGAAATCCATGTGGTGAAAGTCATTTTTTTCACCCCCACCTGTCCTGTTGGTGACACTGGTAGAGTTTTGTAGGTAGGCCAGCAGAACAGAAGCGATTCCTTGTCGTCTAAGCAGGGGTATGGCAGGGAACACTTTGGCAATCCCGCTCACACTGCAAAGGTTGTAGAAAAACGTTTCTCACCCAGCACCTCACCAGTAGATTGTAACTAAATGTCTATGAATATGCTTCTTTACAATGCAACTCACACGATGTGGTAGTTTGCGCAGCTCATGCTTGATATGGTACTGTTGAGCATCTGTGGAGTGAAACTGGCAAGGATGGTAAGCAGTCTCTCGTGGAACCAAAGATACAACTCTCGCGAGCTGAAGCTCAGGAAATGTAGCCTTAGGATGTAAAAGGCTCGTGTCATCGCATGATCTCGGACGACCGTCTGGAACTGTAGGACCTTGCAAAGTATGACAAGCATGGTAAACTGTGACAAATGCAGTACACAGAGCATTTTTAAAGATTGGAGCGAACAGAGTTGTGTAAATTGCTTCCGTCCAAAGTAGTGCAGACCAGTGATACCCACATGAGGCCTAAGATTGGTACGTCTTAAGACTGGTTGCCTGTGATTGGGACTGGGACCTACCTGTCCATTGACTGTGAGCTGTGTGAGGAATTTGTCCAGGTTTTCCAGAGCGTCACCCTTTTCAAGTCGCTCAAAGGCTAAATCAATCAGGGTTGTGTCGTTTGAGCTCCCTGTGCTTATTAGGAGCTGTGCCACTTGAGAGGGAGCCAGTTCTGACAATATTTCAATCTAGGATACAAGCAAAGCATATGGAGTCAAAACAGTCCCTCTTGCAAAGCAACGGGTCAAAAGATGTTGCTTTGTGAGCACCCATCGGAAGCCGTCGTTGGCACTTACGGGAGACAGGTGCGGGTTGAGGGTTGTCAAATCCTGGACGGTTGCAAAACCAGCAAAGCTGCCGAGGTTTGCCTGTAGCCAATCCTGACTCCCGTTGGCGGATAAGGTGCAGCCAGGATCTGCAGAGAAGTCAGAAAGAGACACCGGCTGTAAAACAACCTCCTTTGCCATCGAGAAGTTAGCGCGCGGATCCCGAGAGACTGGCTTTACCCGATGACTCCTTTCGTGACAGGAACGGTTTGATGAAATAAGTAAAGACTGCTCGCTGCTTGTCACTGTTCATGAGCTGCCTTTGGTTGCTCAATTCCTTGACGCTGCAATTTGAGGAACGGTAATCAGCACCAAAAAACATGAAGCTTTCTTTTCGCAGTATCTTCCTGTGTGAAACGAGATTTGTACTTACACAATCTGGTAGGTCAGGCAGCTGAAGTTGTAGGAGCTGAGGCAGAACAGGAAGTTTGTGGACGGGGAGGCCAAGAACGGACCAATAACTCTCTGGACCAGATCCCCAATGACAGTCCTACTCTGTAGTTCTGCGTCACTGAGGTTGGCGAGTCGCACCTCTCTAAGGGCATCAAGGGCGTTCGATAAGGCCGGCCTGCTGTTGTTGGAGGTCTGCAGTTGAGAAAAATGATTAGACGCTGACGTCGCTTTGGAAGGAAGGTGAGCAAATTTGGAAATCAGCTAATGGATTTACCATGGTGGCAAATGTCTCCAGGGTGTCATTGAGGGAAGAGGGAACTTTCTGAAAGAAGAGCTTCCACGCTTCTACAGGGTATGTCGTTTGGCTTTCCAGCCAGCATTTCAGCAGTGTGGCCAGGTTTTGCGGCGCAAGCTGGTCAGCCTTAAAAAAGAAGAAAGGAGAAACGCAGAGAGACCCGTCAGAACTACCACATACTTTTTAGGGCTGTACTTAAACAACCTGCATTTTTCTCTCGAATTTAGAGAAAAATGCAAGTCTTACCATGGAGCAGGCATGTTCAGTGATGGTAAAAGAGCACAAGGCTGCGGAGGAGTTGTCGGCTGCCAGTGTTTGTTGGACTAGTGACCTGAGCCAAACAATGATAAAAAAAAATAAAAATAAATAGGTTGCCACCTTTTGAACTTTGTGTCAGAGAACTTGCAAACTTCACATTGGGTCTGTCAGTAAACCACCCACCGATTGACCTCGGCGCAGATGAGGTTCTCTGGAAAATGACCAGATTTTTGTATCAGATCGTGGTACTTGACATTCAAAATGCATTAGTCGGTGAACGTCAGTGTCGTCTAATACTTACCATCGACAGCTGTTTCCTTGCACTGGGGGCAAATAAGAGCAGCAAAAATGTTAGACTAGCGAATAAAACTAGCTGCGTCACAGATGTGTTCATTTTTCCACTGTTGCATACTTTATGCCGGAACAGTGATTGTAGCTTGAACATTTTCTAATCGTTCATCATTTGCCCTTTACACCTATGAAATGATCTTACCGTGAAAGGTTCTGGTGTCGAGCAACCTGTTCAACAACAAAAATGAAGTTAGCCACGGCTTCAATACATTGCTGTCGGGCACAGGTGTTTTTCAGCAAAACTCTAGTTTGGGAAGCTGTTTGGAAACCTACGTGGGAAAGTGTCTTTGAGGAACGCGATGCTTGAATTGACGCCCACTGACAGCTCCAGCGGGAGAGGGAATTTCAATGTCTTCTGAAGACCGGTGAGACTAAAGGAAAAGACAATTTCACTTTGCTGGAATGGAATCACACTGTCCCCCGTCACACAAAGCCACGTTTTGAAGTGGCTGAGTTAAGAAAAACAACAACAACAAGGTCTCACATAGCCATGTAGGATGCACAGCTGATGTCCTTTGGAATGACCCACAGGTAGGCAGGACGGAGGCTTGGCATCACAGGAACAAGGTATACTTGGAACCACAGCTGGAATTCTTGTGCTCCAAAGACCTCTAATGCAGGCGCAAGGGCTGTCAGGCTTATGTTCAGTATGGTTTCTCGTACAGCTGCGTTTGTGATGAAGGTAATGTTTTTCTGAAAACAGAAGCATTCAGGTTGTAGTTCAAGAGCTCACCGGATCCCGGTTATGGGGCAGAAATGGATACACGTCAAAAATTCTGTCAAAATTCATCGGGGGAAGGCCAACAGTTGACCTAAATGTTGGCCTTACATGGATCCACAACCCCTTCCGTGCCCCAGAAGGGGTTGTTTGCGTGTGGTTTGACAAAGAACTTTCTAGGGGAAAGGCGAGCAGGTTAGTGTGAAGAGCTCACCTTCTCGCTGATTTGTGCAAACGTCTGGAAGAACTGACTGAGCTGTTCGTCCTTGCCGGACAGATTCAAGCTGGTGAGCACCTCCCTCACGAAGTTGACATCCTCCAAAGCGCCGCTGTCTGGATCCAGTATTAGCTCGGCCTTCTGTTGCTCTGTGAGAACGCCTACGACTGTTGCCTGATGATACAAACCAAGAACAAGAGCAAATGTGTCTTTGTCAAGGCACCAAAGAGCGAGCCCTGTGCAGACCCATTCGATTCCAATTGTTGGATCGTATTCGGTCGAGAGGATCTCTGGTGAAATGCCTCAATTACCTGGGAGAGGTTGAAGGCTTTGAGGTCAGAGTAAGTTGTGTACTGAGAAAAGGGTCCCAGGTTTGTTTCAATCCATTCAACATCAGTCTCAAGTCCCATCCTGCAAGCTGAGGGACATATGCGTTTGTTAGAATAGGCACAATTTACACACAGCCCTATTTAAAGTCATCAGGCATTTGCAGGTTCATTTTTTGTTCTGGGTGCGCTTTCAACATAGCAGTTGTGCAACTGAAATCCATGTGGTGAAAGTCATTTTTTTCACCCCCACCTGTCCTGTTGGTGACACTGGTAGAGTTTTGTAGGTAGGCCAGCAGAACAGAAGCGATTCCTTGTCGTCTAAGCAGGGGTATGGCAGGGAACACTTTGGCAATCCCGCTCACACTGCAAAGGTTGTAGAAAAACGTTTCTCACCCAGCACCTCACCAGTAGATTGTAACTAAATGTCTATGAATATGCTTCTTTACAATGCAACTCACACGATGTGGTAGTTTGCGCAGCTCATGCTTGATATGGTACTGTTGAGCATCTGTGGAGTGAAACTGGCAAGGATGGTAAGCAGTCTCTCGTGGAACCAAAGATACAACTCTCGCGAGCTGAAGCTCAGGAAATGTAGCCTTAGGATGTAAAAGGCTCGTGTCATCGCATGATCTCGGACGACCGTCTGGAACTGTAGGACCTTGCAAAGTATGACAAGCATGGTAAACTGTGACAAATGCAGTACACAGAGCATTTTTAAAGATTGGAGCGAACAGAGTTGTGTAAATTGCTTCCGTCCAAAGTAGTGCAGACCAGTGATACCCACATGAGGCCTAAGATTGGTACGTCTTAAGACTGGTTGCCTGTGATTGGGACTGGGACCTACCTGTCCATTGACTGTGAGCTGTGTGAGGAATTTGTCCAGGTTTTCCAGAGCGTCACCCTTTTCAAGTCGCTCAAAGGCTAAATCAATCAGGGTTGTGTCGTTTGAGCTCCCTGTGCTTATTAGGAGCTGTGCCACTTGAGAGGGAGCCAGTTCTGACAATATTTCAATCTAGGATACAAGCAAAGCATATGGAGTCAAAACAGTCCCTCTTGCAAAGCAACGGGTCAAAAGATGTTGCTTTGTGAGCACCCATCGGAAGCCGTCGTTGGCACTTACGGGAGACAGGTGCGGGTTGAGGGTTGTCAAATCCTGGACGGTTGCAAAACCAGCAAAGCTGCCGAGGTTTGCCTGTAGCCAATCCTGACTCCCGTTGGCGGATAAGGTGCAGCCAGGATCTGCAGAGAAGTCAGAAAGAGACACCGGCTGTAAAACAACCTCCTTTGCCATCGAGAAGTTAGCGCGCGGATCCCGAGAGACTGGCTTTACCCGATGACTCCTTTCGTGACAGGAACGGTTTGATGAAATAAGTAAAGACTGCTCGCTGCTTGTCACTGTTCATGAGCTGCCTTTGGTTGCTCAATTCCTTGACGCTGCAATTTGAGGAACGGTAATCAGCACCAAAAAACATGAAGCTTTCTTTTCGCAGTATCTTCCTGTGTGAAACGAGATTTGTACTTACACAATCTGGTAGGTCAGGCAGCTGAAGTTGTAGGAGCTGAGGCAGAACAGGAAGTTTGTGGACGGGGAGGCCAAGAACGGACCAATAACTCTCTGGACCAGATCCCCAATGACAGTCCTACTCTGTAGTTCTGCGTCACTGAGGTTGGCGAGTCGCACCTCTCTAAGGGCATCAAGGGCGTTCGATAAGGCCGGCCTGCTGTTGTTGGAGGTCTGCAGTTGAGAAAAATGATTAGACGCTGACGTCGCTTTGGAAGGAAGGTGAGCAAATTTGGAAATCAGCTAATGGATTTACCATGGTGGCAAATGTCTCCAGGGTGTCATTCAGGGAAGAGGGAACTTTCTGAAAGAAGAGCTTCCACGCTTCTACAGGGTATGTCGTTTGGCTTTCCAGCCAGCATTTCAGCAGTGTGGCCAGGTTTTGCGGCGCAAGCTGGTCAGCCTTAAAAAAAGAAGAAAGGAGAAACGCAGAGAGACCCGTCAGAACTACCACATACTTTTTAGGGCTGTACTTAAACAACCTGCATTTTTCTCTCGAATTTAGAGAAAAATGCAAGTCTTACCATGGAGCAGGCATGTTCAGTGATGGTAAAAGAGCACAAGGCTGCGGAGGAGTTGTCGGCTGCCAGTGTTTGTTGGACTAGTGACCTGAGCCAAACAATGATAAAAAAAATAAAAATAAATAGGTTGCCACCTTTTGAACTTTGTGTCAGAGAACTTGCAAACTTCACATTGGGTCTGTCAGTAAACCACCCACCGATTGACCTCGGCGCAGATGAGGTTCTCTGGAAAATGACCAGATTTTTGTATCAGATCGTGGTACTTGACATTCAAAATGCATTAGTCGGTGAACGTCAGTGTCGTCTAATACTTACCATCGACAGCTGTTTCCTTGCACTGGGGGCAAATAAGAGCAGCAAAAATGTTAGACTAGCGAATAAAACTAGCTGCGTCACAGATGTGTTCATTTTTCCACTGTTGCATACTTTATGCCGGAACAGTGATTGTAGCTTGAACATTTTCTAATCGTTCATCATTTGCCCTTTACACCTATGAAATGATCTTACCGTGAAAGGTTCTGGTGTCGAGCAACCTGTTCAACAACAAAAATGAAGTTAGCCACGGCTTCAATACATTGCTGTCGGGCACAGGTGTTTTTCAGCAAAACTCTAGTTTGGGAAGCTGTTTGGAAACCTACGTGGGAAAGTGTCTTTGAGGAACGCGATGCTTGAATTGACGCCCACTGACAGCTCCAGCGGGAGAGGGAATTTCAATGTCTTCTGAAGACCGGTGAGACTAAAGGAAAAGACAATTTCACTTTGCTGGAATGGAATCACACTGTCCCCCGTCACACAAAGCCACGTTTTGAAGTGGCTGAGTTAAGAAAAACAACAACAACAAGGTCTCACATAGCCATGTAGGATGCACAGCTGATGTCCTTTGGAATGACCCACAGGTAGGCAGGACGGAGGCTTGGCATCACAGGAACAAGGTATACTTGGAACCACAGCTGGAATTCTTGTGCTCCAAAGACCTCTAATGCAGGCGCAAGGGCTGTCAGGCTTATGTTCAGTATGGTTTCTCGTACAGCTGCGTTTGTGATGAAGGTAATGTTTTTCTGAAAACAGAAGCATTCAGGTTGTAGTTCAAGAGCTCACCGGATCCCGGTTATGGGGCAGAAATGGATACACGTCAAAAATTCTGTCAAAATTCATCGGGGGAAGGCCAACAGTTGACCTAAATGTTGGCCTTACATGGATCCACAACCCCTTCCGTGCCCCAGAAGGGGTTGTTTGCGTGTGGTTTGACAAAGAACTTTCTAGGGGAAAGGCGAGCAGGTTAGTGTGAAGAGCTCACCTTCTCGCTGATTTGTGCAAACGTCTGGAAGAACTGACTGAGCTGTTCGTCCTTGCCGGACAGATTCAAGCTGGTGAGCACCTCCCTCACGAAGTTGACATCCTCCAAAGCGCCGCTGTCTGGATCCAGTATTAGCTCGGCCTTCTGTTGCTCTGTGAGAACGCCTACGACTGTTGCCTGATGATACAAACCAAGAACAAGAGCAAATGTGTCTTTGTCAAGGCACCAAAGAGCGAGCCCTGTGCAGACCCATTCGATTCCAATTGTTGGATCGTATTCGGTCGAGAGGATCTCTGGTGAAATGCCTCAATTACCTGGGAGAGGTTGAAGGCTTTGAGGTCAGAGTAAGTTGTGTACTGAGAAAAGGGTCCCAGGTTTGTTTCAATCCATTCAACATCAGTCTCAAGTCCCATCCTGCAAGCTGAGGGACATATGCGTTTGTTAGAATAGGCACAATTTACACACAGCCCTATTTAAAGTCATCAGGCATTTGCAGGTTCATTTTTTGTTCTGGGTGCGCTTTCAACATAGCAGTTGTGCAACTGAAATCCATGTGGTGAAAGTCATTTTTTTCACCCCCACCTGTCCTGTTGGTGACACTGGTAGAGTTTTGTAGGTAGGCCAGCAGAACAGAAGCGATTCCTTGTCGTCTAAGCAGGGGTATGGCAGGGAACACTTTGGCAATCCCGCTCACACTGCAAAGGTTGTAGAAAAACGTTTCTCACCCAGCACCTCACCAGTAGATTGTAACTAAATGTCTATGAATATGCTTCTTTACAATGCAACTCACACGATGTGGTAGTTTGCGCAGCTCATGCTTGATATGGTACTGTTGAGCATCTGTGGAGTGAAACTGGCAAGGATGGTAAGCAGTCTCTCGTGGAACCAAAGATACAACTCTCGCGAGCTGAAGCTCAGGAAATGTAGCCTTAGGATGTAAAAGGCTCGTGTCATCGCATGATCTCGGACGACCGTCTGGAACTGTAGGACCTTGCAAAGTATGACAAGCATGGTAAACTGTGACAAATGCAGTACACAGAGCATTTTTAAAGATTGGAGCGAACAGAGTTGTGTAAATTGCTTCCGTCCAAAGTAGTGCAGACCAGTGATACCCACATGAGGCCTAAGATTGGTACGTCTTAAGACTGGTTGCCTGTGATTGGGACTGGGACCTACCTGTCCATTGACTGTGAGCTGTGTGAGGAATTTGTCCAGGTTTTCCAGAGCGTCACCCTTTTCAAGTCGCTCAAAGGCTAAATCAATCAGGGTTGTGTCGTTTGAGCTCCCTGTGCTTATTAGGAGCTGTGCCACTTGAGAGGGAGCCAGTTCTGACAATATTTCAATCTAGGATACAAGCAAAGCATATGGAGTCAAAACAGTCCCTCTTGCAAAGCAACGGGTCAAAAGATGTTGCTTTGTGAGCACCCATCGGAAGCCGTCGTTGGCACTTACGGGAGACAGGTGCGGGTTGAGGGTTGTCAAATCCTGGACGGTTGCAAAACCAGCAAAGCTGCCGAGGTTTGCCTGTAGCCAATCCTGACTCCCGTTGGCGGATAAGGTGCAGCCAGGATCTGCAGAGAAGTCAGAAAGAGACACCGGCTGTAAAACAACCTCCTTTGCCATCGAGAAGTTAGCGCGCGGATCCCGAGAGACTGGCTTTACCCGATGACTCCTTTCGTGACAGGAACGGTTTGATGAAATAAGTAAAGACTGCTCGCTGCTTGTCACTGTTCATGAGCTGCCTTTGGTTGCTCAATTCCTTGACGCTGCAATTTGAGGAACGGTAATCAGCACCAAAAAACATGAAGCTTTCTTTTCGCAGTATCTTCCTGTGTGAAACGAGATTTGTACTTACACAATCTGGTAGGTCAGGCAGCTGAAGTTGTAGGAGCTGAGGCAGAACAGGAAGTTTGTGGACGGGGAGGCCAAGAACGGACCAATAACTCTCTGGACCAGATCCCCAATGACAGTCCTACTCTGTAGTTCTGCGTCACTGAGGTTGGCGAGTCGCACCTCTCTAAGGGCATCAAGGGCGTTCGATAAGGCCGGCCTGCTGTTGTTGGAGGTCTGCAGTTGAGAAAAATGATTAGACGCTGACGTCGCTTTGGAAGGAAGGTGAGCAAATTTGGAAATCAGCTAATGGATTTACCATGGTGGCAAATGTCTCCAGGGTGTCATTCAGGGAAGAGGGAACTTTCTGAAAGAAGAGCTTCCACGCTTCTACAGGGTATGTCGTTTGGCTTTCCAGCCAGCATTTCAGCAGTGTGGCCAGGTTTTGCGGCGCAAGCTGGTCAGCCTTAAAAAAAGAAGAAAGGAGAAACGCAGAGAGACCCGTCAGAACTACCACATACTTTTTAGGGCTGTACTTAAACAACCTGCATTTTTCTCTCGAATTTAGAGAAAAATGCAAGTCTTACCATGGAGCAGGCATGTTCAGTGATGGTAAAAGAGCACAAGGCTGCGGAGGAGTTGTCGGCTGCCAGTGTTTGTTGGACTAGTGACCTGAGCCAAACAATGATAAAAAAAAATAAAAATAAATAGGTTGCCACCTTTTGAACTTTGTGTCAGAGAACTTGCAAACTTCACATTGGGTCTGTCAGTAAACCACCCACCGATTGACCTCGGCGCAGATGAGGTTCTCTGGAAAATGACCAGATTTTTGTATCAGATCGTGGTACTTGACATTCAAAATGCATTAGTCGGTGAACGTCAGTGTCGTCTAATACTTACCATCGACAGCTGTTTCCTTGCACTGGGGGCAAATAAGAGCAGCAAAAATGTTAGACTAGCGAATAAAACTAGCTGCGTCACAGATGTGTTCATTTTTCCACTGTTGCATACTTTATGCCGGAACAGTGATTGTAGCTTGAACATTTTCTAATCGTTCATCATTTGCCCTTTACACCTATGAAATGATCTTACCGTGAAAGGTTCTGGTGTCGAGCAACCTGTTCAACAACAAAAATGAAGTTAGCCACGGCTTCAATACATTGCTGTCGGGCACAGGTGTTTTTCAGCAAAACTCTAGTTTGGGAAGCTGTTTGGAAACCTACGTGGGAAAGTGTCTTTGAGGAACGCGATGCTTGAATTGACGCCCACTGACAGCTCCAGCGGGAGAGGGAATTTCAATGTCTTCTGAAGACCGGTGAGACTAAAGGAAAAGACAATTTCACTTTGCTGGAATGGAATCACACTGTCCCCGTCACACAAAGCCACGTTTGAAGTGGCTGAGTTAAGAAAAACAACAACAACAAGGTCTCACATAGCCATGTAGGATGCACAGCTGATGTCCTTTGGAATGACCCACAGGTAGGCAGGACGGAGGCTTGGCATCACAGGAACAAGGTATACTTGGAACCACAGCTGGAATTCTTGTGCTCCAAAGACCTCTAATGCAGGCGCAAGGGCTGTCAGGCTTATGTTCAGTATGGTTTCTCGTACAGCTGCGTTTGTGATGAAGGTAATGTTTTTCTGAAAACAGAAGCATTCAGGTTGTAGTTCAAGAGCTCACCGGATCCCGGTTATGGGGCAGAAATGGATACACGTCAAAAATTCTGTCAAAATTCATCGGGGGAAGGCCAACAGTTGACCTAAATGTTGGCCTTACATGGATCCACAACCCCTTCCGTGCCCCAGAAGGGGTTGTTTGCGTGTGGTTTGACAAAGAACTTTCTAGGGGAAAGGCGAGCAGGTTAGTGTGAAGAGCTCACCTTCTCGCTGATTTGTGCAAACGTCTGGAAGAACTGACTGAGCTGTTCGTCCTTGCCGGACAGATTCAAGCTGGTGAGCACATCCCTCACGAAGTTGACATCCTCCAAAGCGCCGCTGTCTGGATCCAGTATTAGCTCGGCCTTCTGTTGCTCTGTGAGAACGCCTACGACTGTTGCCTGATGATACAAACCAAGAACAAGAGCAAATGTGTCTTTGTCAAGGCACCAAAGAGCGAGCCCTGTGCAGACCCATTCGATTCCAATTGTTGGATCGTATTCGGTCGAGAGGATCTCTGGTGAAATGCCTCAATTACCTGGGAGAGGTTGAAGGCTTTGAGGTCAGAGTAAGTTGTGTACTGAGAAAAGGGTCCCAGGTTTGTTTCAATCCATTCAACATCAGTCTCAAGTCCCATCCTGCAAGCTGAGGGACATATGCGTTTGTTAGAATAGGCAATTTACACACAGCCCTATTTAAAGTCATCAGGCATTTGCAGGTTCATTTTTTGTTCTGGGTGCGCTTTCAACATAGCAGTTGTGCAACTGAAATCCATGTGGTGAAAGTCATTTTTTTCACCCCCACCTGTCCTGTTGGTGACACTGGTAGAGTTTTGTAGGTAGGCCAGCAGAACAGAAGCGATTCCTTGTCGTCTAAGCAGGGGTATGGCAGGGAACACTTTGGCAATCCCGCTCACACTGCAAAGGTTGTAGAAAAAACGTTTCTCACCCAGCACCTCACCAGTAGATTGTAACTAAATGTCTATGAATATGCTTCTTTACAATGCAACTCACACGATGTGGTAGTTTGCGCAGCTCATGCTTGATATGGTACTGTTGAGCATCTGTGGAGTGAAACTGGCAAGGATGGTAAGCAGTCTCTCGTGGAACCAAAGATACAACTCTCGCGAGCTGAAGCTCAGGAAATGTAGCCTTAGGATGTAAAAGGCTCGTGTCATCGCATGATCTCGGACGACCGTCTGGAACTGTAGGACCTTGCAAAGTATGACAAGCATGGTAAACTGTGACAAATGCAGTACACAGAGCATTTTTAAAGATTGGAGCGAACAGAGTTGTGTAAATTGCTTCCGTCCAAAGTAGTGCAGACCAGTGATACCCACATGAGGCCTAAGATTGGTACGTCTTAAGACTGGTTGCCTGTGATTGGGACTGGGACCTACCTGTCCATTGACTGTGAGCTGTGTGAGGAATTTGTCCAGGTTTTCCAGAGCGTCACCCTTTTCAAGTCGCTCAAAGGCTAAATCAATCAGGGTTGTGTCGTTTGAGCTCCCTGTGCTTATTAGGAGCTGTGCCACTTGAGAGGGAGCCAGTTCTGACAATATTTCAATCTAGGATACAAGCAAAGCATATGGAGTCAAAACAGTCCCTCTTGCAAAGCAACGGGTCAAAAGATGTTGCTTTGTGAGCACCCATCGGAAGCCGTCGTTGGCACTTACGGGAGACAGGTGCGGGTTGAGGGTTGTCAAATCCTGGACGGTTGCAAAACCAGCAAAGCTGCCGAGGTTGCCTGTAGCCAATCCTGACTCCCGTTGGCGGATAAGGTGCAGCCAGGATCTGCAGAGAAGTCAGAAAGAGACACCGGCTGTAAAACAACCTCCTTTGCCATCGAGAAGTTAGCGCGCGGATCCCGAGACTGGCTTTACCCGATGACTCCTTTCGTGACAGGAACGGTTTGATGAAATAAGTAAAGACTGCTCGCTGCTTGTCACTGTTCATGAGCTGCCTTTGGTTGCTCAATTCCTTGACGCTGCAATTTGAGGAACGGTAATCAGCACCAAAAAACATGAAGCTTTCTTTTCGCAGTATCTTCCTGTGTGAAACGAGATTTGTACTTACACAATCTGGTAGGTCAGGCAGCTGAAGTTGTAGGAGCTGAGGCAGAACAGGAAGTTTGTGGACGGGGAGGCCAAGAACGGACCAATAACTCTCTGGACCAGATCCCCAATGACAGTCCTACTCTGTAGTTCTGCGTCACTGAGGTTGGCGAGTCGCACCTCTCTAAGGGCATCAAGGGCGTTCGATAAGGCCGGCCTGCTGTTGTTGGAGGTCTGCAGTTGAGAAAAATGATTAGACGCTGACGTCGCTTTGGAAGGAAGGTGAGCAAATTTGGAAATCAGCTAATGGATTTACCATGGTGGCAAATGTCTCCAGGGTGTCATTGAGGGAAGAGGGAACTTTCTGAAAGAAGAGCTTCCACGCTTCTACAGGGTATGTCGTTTGGCTTTCCAGCCAGCATTTCAGCAGTGTGGCCAGGTTTTGCGGCGCAAGCTGGTCAGCCTTAAAAAAAGAAGAAAGGAGAAACGCAGAGAGACCGTCAGAACTACCACATACTTTTTAGGGCTGTACTTAAACAACCTGCATTTTTCTCTCGAATTTAGAGAAAAATGCAAGTCTTACCATGGAGCAGGCATGTTCAGTGATGGTAAAAGAGCACAAGGCTGCGGAGGAGTTGTCGGCTGCCAGTGTTTGTTGGACTAGTGACCTGAGCCAAACAATGATAAAAAAAAAAAAAAAATAGGTTGCCACCTTTTGAACTTTGTGTCAGAGAACTTGCAAACTTCACATTGGGTCTGTCAGTAAACCACACCACGATTGACCTCGGCGCAGATGAGGTTCTCTGGAAAATGACCAGATTTTTGTATCAGATCGTGGTACTTGACATTCAAAATGCATTAGTCGGTGAAACGTCAGTGTCGTCTAATACTTACCATCGACAGCTGTTTCCTTGCACTGGGGGCAAATAAGAGCAGCAAAAATGTTAGACTAGCGAATAAAACTAGCTGCGTCACAGATGTGTTCATTTTTCCACTGTTGCATACTTTATGCCGGAACAGTGATTGTAGCTTGAACATTTTCTAATCGTTCATCATTTGCCCTTTACACCTATGAAATGATCTTACCGTGAAAGGTTCTGGTGTCGAGCAACCTGTTCAACAACAAAAATGAAGTTAGCCACGGCTTCAATACATTGCTGTCGGGCACAGGTGTTTTTCAGCAAAACTCTAGTTTGGGAAGCTGTTTGGAAACCTACGTGGGAAAGTGTCTTTGAGGAACGCGATGCTTGAATTGACGCCCACTGACAGCTCCAGCGGGAGAGGGAATTTCAATGTCTTCTGAAGACCGGTGAGACTAAAGGAAAAGACAATTTCACTTTGCTGGAATGGAATCACACTGTCCCCCGTCACACAAAGCCACGTTTGAAGTGGCTGAGTTAAGAAAAACAACAACAACAAGGTCTCACATAGCCATGTAGGATGCACAGCTGATGTCCTTTGGAATGACCCACAGGTAGGCAGGACGGAGGCTTGGCATCACAGGAACAAGGTATACTTGGAACCACAGCTGGAATTCTTGTGCTCCAAAGACCTCTAATGCAGGCGCAAGGGCTGTCAGGCTTATGTTCAGTATGGTTTCTCGTACAGCTGCGTTTGTGATGAAGGTAATGTTTTTCTGAAAACAGAAGCATTCAGGTTGTAGTTCAAGAGCTCACCGGATCCCGGTTATGGGGCAGAAATGGATACACGTCAAAAATTCTGTCAAAATTCATCGGGGGAAGGCCAACAGTTGACCTAAATGTTGGCCTTACATGGATCCACAACCCCTTCCGTGCCCCAGAAGGGGTTGTTTGCGTGTGGTTTGACAAAGAACTTTCTAGGGGAAAGGCGAGCAGGTTAGTGTGAAGAGCTCACCTTCTCGCTGATTTGTGCAAACGTCTGGAAGAACTGACTGAGCTGTTCGTCCTTGCCGGACAGATTCAAGCTGGTGAGCACATCCCTCACGAAGTTGACATCCTCCAAAGCGCCGCTGTCTGGATCCAGTATTAGCTCGGCCTTCTGTTGCTCTGTGAGAACGCCTACGACTGTTGCCTGATGATACAAACCAAGAACAAGAGCAAATGTGTCTTTGTCAAGGCACCAAAGAGCGAGCCCTGTGCAGACCCATTCGATTCCAATTGTTGGATCGTATTCGGTCGAGAGGATCTCTGGTGAAATGCCTCAATTACCTGGGAGAGGTTGAAGGCTTTGAGGTCAGAGTAAGTTGTGTACTGAGAAAAGGGTCCAGGTTTGTTTCAATCCATTCAACATCAGTCTCAAGTCCCATCCTGCAAGCTGAGGGACATATGCGTTTGTTAGAATAGGCACAATTTACACACAGCCCTATTTAAAGTCATCAGGCATTTGCAGGTTCATTTTTGTTCTGGGTGCGCTTTCAACATAGCAGTTGTGCAACTGAAATCCATGTGGTGAAAGTCATTTTTTCACCCCCACCTGTCCTGTTGGTGACACTGGTAGAGTTTTGTAGGTAGGCCAGCAGAACAGAAGCGATTCCTTGTCGTCTAAGCAGGGGTATGGCAGGGAACACTTTGGCAATCCCGCTCACACTGCAAAGGTTGTAGAAAAACGTTTCTCACCCAGCACACACAGTAGATTGTAACTAAATGTCTATGAATATGCTTCTTTACAATGCAACTCACACGATGTGGTAGTTTGCGCAGCTCATGCTTGATATGGTACTGTTGAGCATCTGTGGAGTGAAACTGGCAAGGATGGTAAGCAGTCTCTCGTGGAACCAAAGATACAACTCTCGCGAGCTGAAGCTCAGGAAATGTAGCCTTAGGATGTAAAAGGCTCGTGTCATCGCATGATCTCGGACGACCGTCTGGAACTGTAGGACCTTGCAAAGTATGACAAGCATGGTAAACTGTGACAAATGCAGTACACAGAGCATTTTTAAAGATTGGAGCGAACAGAGTTGTGTAAATTGCTTCCGTCCAAAGTAGTGCAGACCAGTGATACCCACATGAGGCCTAAGATTGGTACGTCTTAAGACTGGTTGCCTGTGATTGGGACTGGGACCTACCTGTCCATTGACTGTGAGCTGTGTGAGGAATTTGTCCAGGTTTTCCAGAGCGTCACCCTTTTCAAGTCGCTCAAAGGCTAAATCAATCAGGGTTGTGTCGTTTGAGCTCCCTGTGCTTATTAGGAGCTGTGCCACTTGAGAGGGAGCCAGTTCTGACAATATTTCAATCTAGGATACAAGCAAAGCATATGGAGTCAAAACAGTCCCTCTTGCAAAGCAACGGGTCAAAAGATGTTGCTTTGTGAGCACCCATCGGAAGCCGTCGTTGGCACTTACGGGAGACAGGTGCGGGTTGAAGGTTGTCAAATCCTGGACGGTTGCAAAACCAGCAAAGCTGCCGAGGTTTGCCTGTAGCCAATCCTGACTCCCATTGGCGGATAAGGTGCAGCCAGGATCTGCAGAGAAGTCAGAAAGAGACACCGGCTGTAAAAAACCTCCTTTGCCATCGAGAAGTTAGTGCGCGGATCCCGAGAGACTGGCTTTACCCGATGACTCCTTTCGTGACAGGAACGGTTTGATGAAATAAGTAAAGACTGCTCGCTGCTTGTCACTGTTCATGAGCTGCCTTTGGTTGCTCAATTCCTTGACGCTGCAATTTGAGGAACGGTAATCAGCACCAAAAAACATGAAGCTTTCTTTTCGCAGTATCTTCCTGTGTGAAACGAGATTTGTACTTACACAATCTGGTAGGTCAGGCAGCTGAAGTTGTAGGAGCTGAGGCAGAACAGGAAGTTTGTGGACGGGGAGGCCAAGAACGGACCAATAACTCTCTGGACCAGATCCCCAATGACAGTCCTACTCTGTAGTTCTGCGTCACTGAGGTTGGCGAGTCGCACCTCTCTAAGGGCATCAAGGGCGTTCGATAAGGCCGGCCTGCTGTTGTTGGAGGTCTGCAGTTGAGAAAAATGATTAGACGCTGACGTCGCTTTGGAAGGAAGGTGAGCAAATTTGGAAATCAGCTAATGGATTTACCATGGTGGCAAATGTCTCCAGGGTGTCATTGAGGGAAGAGGGAACTTTCTGAAAGAAGAGCTTCCACGCTTCTACAGGGTATGTCGTTTGGCTTCCAGCCAGCATTTCAGCAGTGTGGCCAGGTTTTGCGGCGCAAGCTGGTCAGCCTTAAAAAGAAGAAAGGAGAAACGCAGAGAGACCCGTCAGAACTACCACATACTTTTTAGGGCTGTACTTAAACAACCTGCATTTTTCTCTCGAATTTAGAGAAAAATGCAAGTCTTACCATGGAGCAGGCATGTTCAGTGATGGTAAAAGAGCACAAGGCTGCGGAGGAGTTGTCGGCTGCCAGTGTTTGTTGGACTAGTGACCTGAGCCAAACAATGATAAAAAAAAAAAACAAAATAGGTTGCCACCTTTTGAACTTTGTGTCAGAGAACTTGCAAACTTCACATTGGGTCTGTCAGTAAACCACCCACCGATTGACCTCGGCGCAGATGAGGTTCTCTGGAAAATGACCAGATTTTTGTATCAGATCGTGGTACTTGACATTCAAAATGCATTAGTCGGTGAACGTCAGTGTCGTCTAATACTTACCATCGACAGCTGTTTCCTTGCACTGGGGGCAAATAAGAGCAGCAAAAATGTTAGACTAGCGAATAAAACTAGCTGCGTCACAGATGTGTTCATTTTTCCACTGTTGCATACTTTATGCCGGAACAGTGATTGTAGCTTGAACATTTTCTAATCGTTCATCATTTGCCCTTTACACCTATGAAATGATCTTACCGTGAAAGGTTCTGGTGTCGAGCAACCTGTTCAACAACAAAAATGAAGTTAGCCACGGCTTCAATACATTGCTGTCGGGCACAGGTGTTTTTCAGCAAAACTCTAGTTTGGGAAGCTGTTTGGAAACCTACGTGGGAAAGTGTCTTTGAGGAACGCGATGCTTGAATTGACGCCCACTGACAGCTCCAGCGGGAGAGGGAATTTCAATGTCTTCTGAAGACCGGTGAGACTAAAGGAAAAGACAATTTCACTTTGCTGGAATGGAATCACACTGTCCCCCGTCACACAAAGCCACGTTTGAAGTGGCTGAGTTAAGAAAAACAACAACAACAAGGTCTCACATAGCCATGTAGGATGCACAGCTGATGTCCTTTGGAATGACCCACAGGTAGGCAGGACGGAGGCTTGGCATCACAGGAACAAGGTATACTTGGAACCACAGCTGGAATTCTTGTGCTCCAAAGACCTCTAATGCAGGCGCAAGGGCTGTCAGGCTTATGTTCAGTATGGTTTCTCGTACAGCTGCGTTTGTGATGAAGGTAATGTTTTTCTGAAAACAGAAGCATTCAGGTTGTAGTTCAAGAGCTCACCGGATCCCGGTTATGGGGCAGGAATGCCCCATAACCGGGATCCGGTTATGGGGCATTTCTGTCAAAATTCTGTCAAAATTCATCAGGGGAAGGCCAACAGTTGACCTAAATGTTGGCCTTACATGGATCCACAACCCCTTCCGTGCCCCAGAAGGGGTTGTTTGCGTGTGGTTTGACAAAGAACTTTCTAGGGGAAAGGCGAGCAGGTTAGTGTGAAGAGCTCACCTTCTCGCTGATTTGTGCAAACGTCTGGAAGAACTGACTGAGCTGTTCGTCCTTGCCGGACAGATTCAAGCTGGTGAGCACCTCCCTCACGAAGTTGACATCCTCCAAAGCGCCGCTGTCTGGATCCAGTATTAGCTCGGCCTTTTGTTGCAGTGAAAGTTTTTCCAGGACTTCAAACTGTAACATGTTTTAATGCTTTTGAGATTAATTTTATATGGTCAGGTCTGCAATATTTTGGTCCTATATATTCTGTAAATATTTGAAAATCACTTACGGCAGAGAAGTTTTTGTTCATCTCTTTAAGTTCCTTAATAGTTGCAAATTCAAAAAAAATCCCAATGTTTTTTTGCAGCCATTCCTCACTTCCTGTACTTTTGTCTTTGCATCCAGGCTCTTGTAAAAGTAAATTGTTTAAAATTATAAAACACCGCATGATTTTATTTGAATATAGTTTTCTTTTTAGAATTTGTTCGTTAATTTTATGTGTTGTGTTTCATTTGAGTGTTCTACCATTTTTATGCCAATAAAAATTGAACAATCCTACCTGAGGTGTTTTTTCTTGACAGGAACACTTTGATGAAGTTACTGTAGATTAGTTCCCTGTCAACATCTTGAGTTTTCTGAAGTTCAGTGGACATAGATTCCATCCTTTAAAATATCAGCATATATATATTTTTTTATAAACTGATTCATTTTTTTCTTTGTTTAATATACATTTGTTCATATTTTCTGTCAAATCAAAATTCTGTAATGTTTTTTTTTCTTTTTTTTTTGCCCACTCTTGTATTCAAACTTAGTTTCTTAACTTAGTCATGAAGGGTGAACTCAAGAGTCTCTCGTAGGCTTTGCAGGAATAGTCAGACCAACCTTTCCTTGATTAGAGAGACTTAGACAGCCTTCTTGAGCTAGTTCTGTAGGAAGAACATCATTGGTGGTGGCAACAAGCAGCGCCCCCCATGTGGGCCCACTTCCTTGGTGGCAATTGAGGGCGGGTAACTTTTTGTGCTATTTCCCAGCAGTGTCATTGAGCTTTGAAGACATACAATGTCATCTCAGTGGTGGCTTAGAGCCACCAGAGAATGTCCCCAAAGAGAAATTAAAAATAAAATCAGGATTTACAGTTACCTTTCAACATCTTGACTTAAATCCAGAAAGATGAAAACTTTCCAATGTGACTAAAAAAGTGCAATTCTGCACAGACCTGTCATTCAAAATACCATCATGGTGGTTTAAAATTCTCACTGCTTTACACTGGGAACACTTTCTGGTAGTTGTTGCTGCCCAGTCAGCCAGAATCAGTTAAGGGGAAATAAATTGTTTCTTTACTACCAGATTGGTTTTGATATATTTGTATCTTCAATCTGAACCTTCAAAGTCACATAAAGACAATTACAGATGGCCTTCTGCCATCAGAGGAACATCTCCAGGATTAATGGACGAATGTCTCAGCAAGATCTAGAAAAAACCATCAATACTTTTATCTTCAGTTGCATAGATTACTGCAGCAGTGTCTTCACAAGTCTACCTAAGAAGACTTGTTCACAAGTCTTCTTAGGTAGACTTGTTCACAAGTCTTCTTAGGTAGACTTGTTGACAAGTCTACCTAAGAAGATAATCCTCCAGAAGCTGCTGCTCCTGTTCTCACTAGAACCAGGAAGATAGAGACATAACAGCAGTTTTAAAGTCCCTCCACTGGCTCCCTGTAGCTCAAAGAATAGATTTTAAAATACTGTTGTTAGTTTATAAACCACTGAACGGTTTAGCACCACAATACATCAAAGATCTGCTGTTGTTGTATCAACCTTCCAAAAAATTATGTAGCTACCTTTGCAACATTAGTAATAAATTTCCCCAACATCATGAATGCAAACTAATATATCAGAAATCACAATTTTAATTTACATACATTTGTTGGTAAGAAGTGCAGCTGATGTTCTGGTTGCCCAGTTGGACTAAGAAGCTTTGAGCCACATAAGGCAAAAGAGGAGCCATCTTCAGAGAGAACCACAGTCTGATGAATGTTGGGTCATGGTTGTCACCCAGACTTAGACTTTCCAGGACTCCAAATATGTCCAGAAGATCACCTCTGGATTGGTTGTCACCCTGTTATTTAAAATGAGTTAATTTGATATTAGTAAATGTTTTTTCCCTTCTGTGCATATTTGTTGGATATGTAATTTCAGTATTCATTCAAAGATATTTTATTGATCCAAATGGAAAATAAATATAACTCAATCATTCAGATTCTTTGTAAAGGGACAAAACAGAACCTGTTTAGAATTGTATTTGAAATGTAATATGTAACAATGTATTGCTTATTTCATGATGCATGACTTTGTGTTCTTGTGTTTATGATGTAAAGCACTTTGAAATGCCTTGCTGCTGAAATGAGCTATACAAATAAAATTTGATTGATTGATTGATACATGCATATATACATACAGTGATGTATGTAATCAGATTACTGACTAGCCCTTAAAAAATTTACTCAGATTACTGGTTACTTGATTCAGAAAGTAACTAAGTTACATTAAAAGTAAAGTTTTTAGTTACTTTCAGCAGCTGCTAACAACAACAACGCTCCAGCACACGTTCATTTGTGGCTGTTTTTCACATATATTGCGCTGTTCATGTTAGTGTCTGTGTTTGCAGTTTTCTGCAAACACAGATATTACTATTACCTTGACATTAACAAAGACACAGCGGGACGGATCAGCCGGGACGTGATGGACAGGGAGAGCCTGACTAAAACTACCTGGATGTCAGACAAATTCTGGAGCTGATTGTGTGTCCCTGCTTATTTCTCAGCACAATTAAGCAACGTCACTTTCAAAAACAAGCCCAAAAAATGCAACTCATTAAGTGAGTTGTTTAGAAAAAACAAGTGCAAAACTGCTTATAAAAATGAGACTAAAAAGAAACTCAAAATAGTTCCTTGTTTTCCAGCTACAAAATGTGCATCTCTCTCCTCCCGCCATTGTTTGTTTTTGTGGCTGGTGATTCTATCGCATAGAAACGGCGGTCACTCCAAGACGCAAAAAAAAGAAAAGTACAAAAGAAAATAGTAGTGCACAGTGATTTGCATAAATAACTTCAATCCAATTACTTTAAAAAAAAAAAAAGCAGCATGTTGGATTAATTGTTACTGAATAAAGTGGTCCATACAAAGATAAAATGGGACCATTTCCTCAGTTCAGTTTCGTTTATATAGTTCCAATTCACCAGTCAATTACCTGGATCAAGAAAGCTTTTAAAGACGAGTCCACTAAGTGCCGGATGTTTTGTTCCATTTCCAGAAACAGTTCCTCTGACAGGCTTGCATTCGCATCAGACCTTTTACAAGTAAGATCCCTTAGAAACACATCAGCTGCCATTGAAATCTAGAGAAAACAGGCAGAGAAAGTAATAATGTCTGAAACCAAACACAAGAGGGCGTCACTTCTGTGTGGTGACGCCACGCATTAATGCTGATGACGATACTAAAATGCTTACGCTGCGACTGGCATCCTGTAGATTTACGCCTTGGCAAGATCCAGGAATAGCATTGGTTGGAGTTGAAGCAGTGCTTTATTAACCATTGAATTAAACACATCAGATTAATTCATAAACTTTTATTCAGCTAAGAATAAATGACTTCAAACTATTAAGATAGATAAATTATGCATGCTGACCTGTTGTGAGGCGTTGGTAGATATTGAACTACACAAAATAAAAATCAGAAATGGCGTTACACAGGTACAGGTTGTTATTTGTACATTATTGTCTTTTATTGAATGAGGGTAGTTTTCATACCTTGTGTTGTGTTGGACTGAAAAGAAATTTACAGCACAAAAAAATTATTCAAGAAATGAAGATGTATACTTTTAGCTAGAAAAAAATAAAGAACCAAACTTACAGTTGTTAAGGCCAATGAGAAAATACAAGCTGTAGGGGTTGTAAGAAAATTATTGATTAAATCCAGATATTAGATCAATAACTTTGAAAATGAGTTTAGGGAAGCTCTTACCGATCCCAACCACCAAGAGCGGCAGAAGATGCGCTGAGGTTTGGGAGACCGCCATTGTCTGCAGGTCACCGTCTTCACTTTACTGATCTTCAATTTATTTTATTAGCATTTCACACCAAGATTGTTTCAACTCCTTAGAAAACACAAAGCAAACAACAGTGTAGGTAAGGACTGTGCACCTACTGCAGATCTAAACTTTCCAAATGACATTTATGCACAATTTTCTGGTAATTGATAGAAAAATAATTTCATATGAAACACATTTTCTTAATTTTCTGGTAGATTCC
The DNA here is from genome assembly GCF_027474105.1 of Poeciliopsis prolifica. Taxonomy (NCBI): domain Eukaryota; kingdom Metazoa; phylum Chordata; class Actinopteri; order Cyprinodontiformes; family Poeciliidae; genus Poeciliopsis; species Poeciliopsis prolifica. The sequence goes on from NW_026562412.1 coordinate 568,312, forward strand.
CCTTAAGAATTGAACTTGCAATTATTTCATATTATGTTGTAATATTTCAACTAACTATACAATATATGAAAACGAGAGCACATGATGTTTCTAATCACTGATTCATTCAAACTTCAAAGGCAAGACATCTTTCACCTTTGTTGTTTTTTGTTGTTTTTCACAATTGCAGGTCAAATTTACGTCAGTATTGTATGATGAAGAAAGAAAATGGAATCAAACTCACCTTGCTGCTTTGCTCTGTCACAGAAAAATGAGCACGAAACCTCAAATGTAAAACGGGTATATTCTGGGTGGAGCAACGAAATATTTGGCAAGGGAACAAAAGCATGAAGACACATTCTGGTTGGATAAAAGAACTTTGTGCATCTCCATCAATTTCAGAATAGAAATGTTACACAAAACAAAATGGGTGGCTGAAGTCAGGAGATTTTCATCATTTAAAATCCAGTGTTTTCCCAACTGAAAACATGAAGATAATAATATTAATAATAACTGCTTTATTTTATAAATTGTCCATAAAGCCCTCTAAGATTGGAGGGTGTTTTTTTTTCAAATTGGCCTCCTGGGTGAGTTTAAGGCCTGACTTTATTTCTATCACCTGATTCCTGTTAGTAGTCTTGTTGTTTAAAGCAGAGGATAAGTTTTTAATTAGAATATCATCTTGACTAATGTTGGACTATCATGTCCAGTTGGTGATTAAGATTATTAACAACTGAAAACACTTATGAACACCTGAACGTTTGGAAATCCAGTGCTTGCGACCAAATGAACGTTGACCTTAGGTGACCTTAGGTGACCTTAGGTGACCTTAGGTGACCTCATGCTCATGAGTTTCTGCTTGCAACTCGAGGCGATTCCAGGTTAGTTTTTGTTTCAAACACAGAGGGAGCCGAGTTCACCTCACAGTTTGGAAGGCTGCAGATTTCTGAGGGTCGATGACTTTTAGTCAAAGCGGTGAGAAAGTCGAATCTGATTTTGTTTCAACAGATTTAATTTACAGTGAATCTTTTAAGCTGGTTGTTTTTTTTCCATTTCATCTGTCCTTTGCATTATTTTCATTTACACCAAGCTCATTTCAATTCTTTCAGTTTTTCTTAAAATAACTTTTTAAAAAAATATTTTTAAAATTATTTTAAAAACTAATTGAAACAACGTAAAACACTTTGCAAAAGCATTTTTAAACACAGACATTGTTTCAAAATGTCTCCCAATGCTGTCCATTGATTTTCTTTAATAGAACCTAAAGCATGGAAGCTTAATCTTTCCATTATTATTTCAACACCAGGAATGGCTTTATTGCAGTTTCAGAGATATCATAGTAGTTTAATTAGAATTTTAAATAAATGTTCATCATCAAACCAATAGACATCATCAGCCGTTCTTCATAGAACTGAAAGTGGCTTTAATCCAACATGAGAGGAATTTGGGTCAGATTGTTCCTCCTGTGAAAGAAGCACCAGTAGAACCAGTGTGTTGGGTTCTGAAAGAGTCTACTTACAAGAACCATCATTCAGGCTCAGGCAGCAATTTTGAGCTGCAGCTCAACTCATCATACCGTTGACAAACAGACATGTTAAAAATCTGTGACGATGAAGTGGATCATGCTCTCTGTTTCCCACACTTGACTATATGAAGTGAAGACAACGTGTCACAGCACAATAGTCCAAAGAGGCGTCCAAAGAGGTCCAAAGGTCCTCTTAGGTCCAAAAAATTCACACCAAAAAGCATAAAGACAACGACGAGGTTAAAAAAAACAGATTTCCTTCAGCCTGCATGTTGTGAAGCCGTGTGACCAGCGACTGACCACATATGACTGTGGGAACAGAGCAGCGCTGAGGAACAGCTTTAGTGGCTTCAACAAGCCTGGATGAATGAGGTTAAAAGTTGGTTACCATTTTTATTCTTATCTTCAATATCCAGTCAGCTTTGCTTGTCTTTACAGAACCCGACTCACCCAGTGAGTTTTTTCCATGTTCAGCAGTTTAAATGATGAGAGCAAAACCACAACGATCCAACCGATCGGCTTCAAAATCTGAATAACAACTTGCATCTCTCCAAAGAGTGTCATGAACTTTGACATCTTAACGAAAAAACCAAAATATGTCCAACTCAAAATCAAGCAACAAACTAAAACACTGAAAAAGTTTTGTTTTGTGATCAATGAGTTAAATAACAGTAAAAGGAAACTCCACAAATAAAAACTAAACATGTTTTCATAGAAAGTAATTCCCATGAAATTATTGTCAAAGTCAAATACAAACAGCAAAATCAAAGTGGATGAACTACTGTCTGTTTTCATCCTTATTAAACTAAATGAGTTTAAAAGGCAGAAGTTTCTACCAATCTGTTGGCCATATTTCATTTGCTCCACAAATCTGGAACAAATTTCCAGAAAACAGCAAAACTGTTGAAAAACTGAGTTCCTTTAAATCTACTGTAGAAACACAGAGCTGATTTTAACCATGATAACTGACGGTATGATGTATTTATGATGTTTCAGTGATTTCTGTGAACCACCTTGGTGCTAAAATGTGCTATACAAATAAACTTAATTGAAAATTAACTTAATTATAATAATCTGGGGTGATTATTAACAATAATTGATCATCTAAGAGTGAGCTAGCCATTTTTTTAATAATAAAAAAAAAAGTTTTGTTGATGCTACTGATGTGTTTTTTTACATTTGGGTCTCCAGAAGTGTTTGAGTGACGCTTTTCATCCTGCATGTTGCCTGAGGAGGTTGTGCTGTTCCACCTCTGTAATTAAAATGCCACAGTGTGAAGCCGCCACAGGTGAGTCAGGCTGCAATCCTGGCCAGAGTCGCTGACTTCATTAGAAATCCTCCTCCTCAGCTCATCCTCTGAGGAGATTTTAATCTATACTGCAGCCGCTTTTATGCCAATTTTAAGAAGAATTTTAAGGAATCTGTAAAGATCTCTTAAAGTTATATTGCTAAATCTATAGAGTTAGCGTTTCCGTTGACAAGAAGGACTAATACTTTTGAGTAAGCTTGCATTCACTAACTCAGCATATTGATTATTTACCAAAAGAAACAAAAACCTTATGTACACAAAGAGGGTTCTTCTTATTGCCTATCACTTATTAAAGCAGTGGAAATTGCAGTAAATGTAGTCAATCTTTCTTACTAGTCACTAAGATGCAGAATTGACATTTAAATACAAACCCAGAGTGAGAAAAGCTGACCCCCCTGGACGTTGCACAGCTGCTGCTTCACAATGGGAGCCAGTTGTGCAACTCTTGTGTTGACGCTCATAAACAAGTTAATATTTAAACAAGTCTTTGGTGAATAAAGCCAACAATGACTAGATATTTTGCATCTGACTGTTGGGTGTTGACTGTTTAGACTGACTGCAATAAATCACTTTCTGAAAGATGCTTTATCTGTATCATATGTGTTAAACTCGAGGCCCGCGGGCCACATCCGGCCCAGCTTGCAATTATATCTGGCCCCCTAGATCATTTTATGTTATTGTTACTAATGGCCCATCCATATGAAACGCTGGTAACACAGTAAACTACAGATCCCATAATGCAGCACTTCAGCTGCCTTGCCAAGCGCTTTCTGTGGCAATAAAGTCCAGTGTCTGTTGCTGAAAGTTATTGAAGCTTGCCCCTCATGATGCTGAAAACAGGAAACAGAGCGTTTCAAAACCGATGGGAGGCTGAGTGTATCTTTACTGACATTGTCGGTAAACCCATTTGTCTCATTTGTGGCGCTAATGTGGCTATATTTAAAGAATTTATTCTAAGATGGCACTACGAGACAAAACATCACGATAACCTGAAAGACCTGATTGCAGAGCAGAAGGTACAACAAGTAGGAGAGTTAAAGAAGAATCTGACATTTCAGCAAACGCTTTTTACCCATGCAAGATCGCCAGATCAGATTCACGAAGGGAGGATTTCTGAAGAGCTGCATGATCCAGGTGTGCAACATCACATGTCCAAACAAAAAGCAGATGCTGGTAAGTGTTAGCTTGAGTAGAAATACATAAATATAATGTAAACACAGATACAGTACAGAGCAAAAGTTTGGACACAACCTTCTCATTCAAAGTGTTTCCTTTATTTTCATGACTATTTATATGGCAAGAAATCCACTTGCCATATAAATATGGTGACAAACAGGTGTGTCATTTCAGGTGACAACCTGTGAAGTGAAACCGTTTCAGGTCACGACCTCTGGAAGCTCATCAAGAGGATGCAGAGAGAGCAAAGCAGTGATCACAGTGAAACGTTGCGACTCTGAAGAAATTACAATATAAGGTGCATTTTCACTTGTTTTACACTTTTTTGTTTAGTACATATTTCCACATGGTTTAATTCATAGTTTGATGCCTTCAGTGTGAATCTACAATGTCAAATGTCATGAAAATAAAGGAAACTCATTGAATGAAAAGTTGAGTCCAAACCTTTGGTCTGTACTGTATGCTTGATGTTGTGCATCTTATTGTTAGAAGAACATTATATCAGATCTAGGGTGTGGACTGAGTTAAAAGTTTACAGAACCGGTCTGATGACACTCCAGTGAACATTACAAAAAAGATGAGTTGTCCTCCAGGAATGAGGTAGAGTAGCTGAGAACCTGGTTTCCAAACCTCAACGCCAACAAGGGCAAAATGGATTTGCTATTATTTCAGGAATGCATAATTGATGTGCCAGGTTCAACAACTCCAGCAACGATGGTCTTTTTCCTGGCTCAGCACATCTGGCTCAGCACATCTGGCTCAGCACATCTGGATCACATGACGTCTCGTTAACAGGCCTCTGCAGAACATAAAGTTAACGAGGCAGTAACTGTACCACAGAGCACAGATCTCAAACTCCAGTCCTGCAACTTTTACTCTGCTAATTAGGCTCTGGAGAACTGATCCACACAAGAAGAAGGAGAAGAAAAAGAAGAAGAAGAAGAAAAAGAAGAAGAAGGTGATGAAGCCGTTTCATTCCAGGGTTTTGTACCTGTGGCTCATCTAAAACCTGCAGGACCTGGAGTTTCACACCCCGGCCACAGAGGCAGGAAACCGGCCCTTCAGGACTAACTGGATACTTTATGTCTAGATGCTTCACAAGTTCCAAAATGTTAATAGATATATTTGACAATAGCACTAAAGTTCAACAAGAATTGAGGTTTCAATGGGAGTGGTGGCTTTTAGATTACATACTCTTGCACTTTTATGGTATTTTCTATTAGTTTGAACTTGTTGAACAATCAACATGTTTGAAAATGAAAAACTGTTTACTGTCTGGGAATAAAACTCTTAGAATTAGTTGTTTCATCAATCAAACTGTTTTTACAGAGCAATTTTCTAACGTTCATCTGGAATCCAGAAGTTAAAAACTGAGACTTAGCTTCCACTTATTGATAAAAATCAGAGCTTTTTGTCCTGCAATACAACAACAATTCATACAAAGTTTCACTATTTTTATAAGTTTATGTTGTGTTGAAATATGAAAGTGGCATCAGTTTGCTAAACGTTTGCTGGGAAACTTTATAACTAATATTTCCCTTACATTCAATCTAGAATCTCCCCAGGTATGATTAAACTTGTTCCGTCACTTTTATTATTCATTTGTTCTCTTTAAAATTAGTGAGTTGTGAAACATTTTGTGATTTCATAAAGCTATTAAATCTCTTTACCGAGTTACGAAAGATGTCCATATGCAGGACGCCTACATACTTTAACTAAGCCAGTCAGTCTGGTTGTTATGTAAGCGTATCACAACCAGTTAGTTTTCTGCAAATTCTCAAAGTGTCACCTTCAAGGTGATGATGCCAAGTCTTTCTGCATTTTTCTCTGGCTGATTATTTAATGACAGTGTGAAGCTTTCATTTCGTGTTGTTACAACAAATCTGTTTTTATGCTTTATCTGGACCTGAAGCTGAAAAACATGGTGAGACTTTACTTGTTAGTAAATGTTAGTAAATGTTAGATATATCAGTATCTAACATGCTGTTGTGACCTTTTTGTAGGTGGAGATGATACAACATGATGTATATATTGTAGTATCATTCAACTTTAATTGTTCATCATTTATATGCAATCAGCACAAAACTAAAGTCAGAATCTCATGAATGCAGTTCAACTTTTCACCAGCAGGATTTAACCTCAACCATCTCTACTGCGTTACAAATACGACTAATAGTCTGTCTCAATTATGCATATAAAAAAATAGACAGCAAAAAATATAAAACAAATTTACTGCTGACAACGAATCTTCCACAAAAAGACGAGACTCAAAAACAGGAAGGTCTGAAGGATCCATAATACTTGGAGATGTTTCCCACACCAAATGACTTTTTAATAAACTTATTCTCTTATTAATTATGAAGTAAAATAATTACTGTCCCTATCTTAGTTGTATTCTTGTTAAAAACATGTAAATTAAGACAAAAGGTCTCATAATTAATTGAAAAAATAACTGGAAAGTGCCATTTGAAGCCTCTGCAGGCGTTCTGTGTCTCCTCCAGAGATTCAGCGAATTTATCAGTGATTCTCAGGACCTGAAAGTGAGAATGTGCAGGAAACATTAACGCTCTTAAATAAACCGACTGTTTGTGGAATGACTCCATTCCTTAAGGACTGTAATGCAGCAATATGTATATTAATAATGTAGCAAAGCTGACTTTTTGAATAAAACTACATTATGTTATAGTCAATGCAAAATGTAAACACAATATGGAAGTTATTGTTGCATTATGTAATAACATATTTGTCCCAGTTATTAAAAATGCTTTTTTACAAAAAGTAATATATGACTCATTAAATGATCTCAAGCCAGAGTTCATCTTAATCAAAATACTCCCAATACTGATCATGATTGAGACCATGAATTTTCAACGTTGATCAACTAATGTCAAACATTTGATCATTTAGTTTCTATTAAGACTTGGAGCTAAGTTCCTCTCTTAGTGACTGGGGAATGCAACTTGCTTCCGCAGGGAACAGTCCCAGAGCCAACTGCTTCTTCACTGAAGGCAATCAAGAAATGATGTCCTACTGTAGAATATTTGTTGCGACATTTGTCCTACATTTGAAGCCATCCTGCCAAGTGGCTGCAGCTCTGACATCTGCCTTGCGTGTGTTAAGATCGAACGTTCAGGAACATTTTTGGAAATTCAGGACATCTGCATTGAAAGCGTGGAGACGGAATAGAGACGGAATAGAGACGGCACAGAGACGGAATAGAGACAGCAGAGAGACGGAATAGAGATGGCACAGAGACGGAATAGAGCGAGTGTCCTGGATTTTCCAGAATGGCTCCATCTGGTGGCAGCTGCGGGTACTGGGGGAACTGGGTTACATTACAAGCTTTGAAAAATTCCTTCAGGCCCCTGATGTCTAATTTTTTCTCAATTTGGCGCCCTCTACAGGAATGTTGGAAAACATGTTCAAAGTTCAGGTTTTGTGTCTGTTCTCACAAGCCTCCACTTAGAATCCTTCAGTTGCAGAATAAAGGAAAGATTTGGAGGTTTATTTTTGTTTGCTACTGAATGAAGCTTTACTCACAAGTCTGATCATTCTATTATTGTGTCACTGTAATCTCAACTTCTTCAAGAGTAATAAAGTAGACTTATTTTAATGGTTCCCTTAGCCAAAAGTTATTTAAACCGCAGCCGGCTCAAGACAGAAACAAATTAAGCAACCCCTAAGGGCCCAGGGGCAACTAATGGGCCCCTCAGTGGAGTTGATTGTTTTTTTGTGTAACGATTTCATTCATTATAAAAACAAGAACTCACTAGCATTATAAAGTTGTGATTATTTTTTACAGTACTTTATAGTGTGCTGGATGTTGTATATGACTATGTAGCAATCATTATTTTTAAGAAACAAAGAAATGAATTGCCCTTGGGAGCCCCTGGTGGCCACGGCGGGTCACGCAGTAACCTCCAACGCTCCGGTGGAAGATAAGTTATCAAAACAATGTTGCAAAAATGAACTTATCCTTAAAGGAGAGAAAAAAGAAAGAGGAAGCATAGGAATAAAAGATGGTTTGTTTTTATGTGTCTTGATAATATTTATCAGAAAATGATCTTGACAGCAACCTGGAACGGTCCAGTTCAACAGCCAAACGTTTATCCTACGATGTTTGTGTGAAGCTGAATTGTACCTTTAAATAAATTGATTCTCATGGTGATTCTGTATATTTTAGAGGTTTTTTGGCTTCAAAACGTGTTTGATGATTAAAACTTCCCACTGTTTGATTTTAGCTAAATGTTTTTCCATCAGGCTACATGTCTGCTGCTGATCATTTATGTGATTAAAACAAACATTATTTTTAACATCAATTTCTAAGGTGTGTGAAAGTTCTGTTCAAATCGACCCATACTGGTACCGGTCCACATTCTCAGGGCAGAAAGACTCACCTGGATGAAATGATGGAATTACACCTACGAGAAATTAATTTAATCAAAGTATGTCATGAACATACTTTGATTAAATTATGTTTACTTAAGATAGAACATCTTAAGTTTTACTTAAGATGTTCTATCTTAAGTAAAACTGCAAGCACCAATTGCAGTTTTTATTGAAAACCTGACCTGATTTTGATTTCATCCGATTCCAACGTTTTTTGTCTGAAATGTCTCTAAACAGTGGGGTGAATATTTCAGGACTGACCCGGTGGGTCGTCTGTCAGTCAAACCTCTCACTGCAGAGCAGAAGAGGACAGAGATGAATTATAAACCAATTTTCACATCAGGGGTCGTCAGTATTGGGGGGTCACCGACATCCCAAAGTCCCGATAAATGTATCCTATATCATACTTTCATATAGGACATAATGTAAACAGTGATGTGATGGTTTCATCGTCTGACTACTGATTGCAGCAATCCAATAGAGGGCCCCAAAGCCAAACTTTGCTTAGGGCCCCTTGGATCCTTGGGCCGGCCCTGGGACTCCATACGAGTCTCAAAGAGTTTCCTGGATCAGATAATAAGAGCCTTTTGGATCTGCTGCAGTCCATCACAGCAGAACTCTGGATAAGTCATGACGCCAATGAGGGTCGTGTGTGTGGTGACTTCAGAACTAACGGGCCCCAAAGGGCCTGCATTAGATGCAGTGCAGTGTATATAAGGGAGCTGCACATCTTCTGGCAGCCATCTTGAATTCTCCATCTGTTTCTGGGTGTTTGTGGTGAAATCACTGAAAGCAAATGCATCAAAATCTAGACTGGAAAATCTAGTTATGTCAACGTTGTCCTGGTGCTGAAGTGAAACTTATTTACTGGTCTGTCTTCATTCCTACAATAACTATGAGATACAGAAAAGTCCAAAATTATTCATACCCCTTTGAGAAAAATTTACATTTCTGAAAGGAAATAAGAGGCGTTTCAAAAAATTTAAAATGATCAATTTTGATTTTAAAAGTCTTTTTTATTTCCAAATCATTTATACCCTTATCCTCAGCAATCAGTGGTAGTGGAAACTACAAATCTTTGAGTTTAGAAAACCTTCCAATCTTTTCCTTCCTTCACTGATTCACATTCAGAATTAAAACAATTTTAAAACAATAGTTTCAGTTAGAAGAAACCCCATGAGGGGCCCCATGAGGAGCCCCATGAGGGGCCACATGAGGAGCCACATGAGGAGCCACATGAGGGGCCACATGAGGAGCCCACATGAGGAGCCACATGAGGGGCCACATGAGGAGCCACATGAGGAGCCCCCTGAGGGGCACCCAGGAGCCACATGAGGAGCCCCATGAGGGGCCACATGAGGAGCCCCATGAGGGGCCACATGAGGAGCCCCATGAGGGGCCACATGAGGGGCCCCATGAGGAGCCCCAGGAGGGGCAACATGAGGAGCCCCATGAGGGGCCACATGAGGGGCCACATGAGGAGCCCCATGAGGGGCCCCATGAGGAGCCCCATGAGGGGCCACATGAGGAGCCCCATGAGGGGCCACATGAGGGGCCCCATGAGGAGCCCCATGAGGGGCAACATGAGGAGCCCCATGAGGGGCCCCATGAGGAGCCCCATGAGGGGCCACATGAGGAGCCACATGAGGGGCCACATGAGGAGCCCCATGAGGGGCCACATGAGGAGCCCATGAGGGGCCACATGAGGAGCCCCATGAGGGGCCACATGAGGAGCCCCATGAGGGGCCACATGAGGGGCCACATGAGGAGCCCCATGAGGAGCCCCATGAGGGGCCTCATGAGGGGCCACATGAGGAGCCCCATGAGGGGCCACATGAGGAGCCCCATGAGGGGCCACATGAGGAGCCCCATGAGGGGCCCCATGAGGGCCACATGAGGGGCCACATGAGGAGCCCCATGAGGGGCCCCATGAGGAGCCCCATGAGGAGCCCCATGAGGGGCCTCATGAGGGGCCACATGAGGAGCCCCATGAGGGGCCACATGAGGAGCCCCATGAGGGGCCCCATGAGGGGCCACATGAGGAGCCCCATGAGGAGCCCCATGAGGGGCCACATGAGGGGCCACATGAGGAGCCCCATGAGGGGCCCCATGAGGAGCCCCATGAGGGGCCTCATGAGGGGCCACATGAGGAGCCCCATGAGGGGCCCCATGAGGGGCCACATGAGGAGCCCCATGAGGAGCCCCATGAGGGGCCACATGAGGGGCCACATGAGGAGCCCCATGAGGGGCCACATGAGGAGCCACATGAGGGGCCACATGAGGAGCCACATGAGGACATGTTTACCAGTAAAAAAAACAGAAGCATCAAACTGATGTTAATGTGCATTTATTAATTTAAATAATAGCTTTGGTGTTTAAAATACAGAAAGAAAAGATTTACATTTGAAAGGATAAAAACCAATGCAATGAATTTGTATCATGATTTGAATGTTTTTTACAAGTTTTTCCCTAATTTCCATGAACAAATTATGTAAAGATTTGAATGATTCTTCTGAGACAGATTAATTTCATGACGCTTATAAAGACATCAAAAAGGTGAGATGAAGTATTTTTGTGCATGTGAGTAAATAAGAGCTAATGGTGACAATAGCATTGCCTGAGTTATTGCAGCAGTGGGGCTCTCAGGCTGCTTGTAGGATTATTTGTAGAGCAGTGTGAGCAGAGCGGTCAGGAGAGCAGAGGCTGGTGATTTTGTGAACTCCAGGACACCATTAGTGGCTGCAGCTGTAAATCAAACAAACACAGTCCGTTTACAACATTCCTGATTTAAACTCTACAGCTGAATCTTTAGAAATGATTTAAGGTAAGTAAAGTATGCTCACGTTGGGATGATATTGCTGTACTGGCTGGGGTTGTACTTGAACTGTTTGTGTTTCCTAAACAAAGAATGAAGCTTGTTAGAGGCGCCCCCTAGTGGCTGTAAACAGTAAAACTACAACAGAAGACCTTTGACACCACGTTACTGCAGACACTTAAATGAAACAAGATGAATCATTAGAATTGTTATTTAATCACATGAGATCTGTGAGATGTCTAATTTGTCCTTTAGCTCACAGAGCTCCAACAGTTACAAATGAAAACTGTTCAGTACAGAAAACACAGATGATGGCAAAATATTTTTTTCATTTTAAGCAACAGTTTAGCTGAATTTCAGATTGAAACACAGCATCACCCACCGTTTCTGATTCCAACCTGGACCACTTTCAAAGAGAAAGGTGATAGTTTTACCCTGTGGCTCGGTGCTGTTTGTAGCGGTTGGTACTGTGGAGTCGGCCCTAGTGGTGGTTAGATTCAAACCGAGTGTGTCCAGGTCAGACTGTCGCTGTAGGTTCACCCAGGTCTGGACCACAGTATCATTCTCAAACAGCTTGAGATCTCGGAGGTTTTCACCCATCAGACCTTTCACGTTGGCCACAGTCAGATACTGTGTTGGAAAAAAACAAACACAGGAAGATTTATGTGAGGATCTTTCCTTTTCAGGACCACACAGTTACTGTAAGTAAATGCACTAAGCTGAGGCTGGTTTTGCAGCTTTGGCCACTAAAATGACTTTCCATCCACTGGTACCTCTCACACAGACACTTTTCTGGTATGGTTTGTTCACATGTGAACTTACAGTTATCACGTTGATATCCAGACTCCTGAAAGTGTTGACATCCATGCTGATGTTCTGACTTGATAATGCTGCAATATCTGCTTGAGGTGCTCCACCTACCGACCAGAAATAGGAAGGCTAAATTACTGAAGGGTCTTTACTTGTATACTTAGGCAGTTACCAGGCATGCTCACCTAGATAGCCTTTAACCAGGTTAAAAAAGTTAATGGGATTATCACGATGGACACTGAAGGAGTGTTGCTGATCTCATAGAGGACTCTCTTCTGCTCAGTTGAACATGATGCCACATCTAGATGCTTGGCATTTCTGACAACAGATAAAGAGGCATTCAGTGTTACTTTCACGCCCACAGTGGATATATTTGTTATATCCATGCTGACACCAACCTGATACTGTCTGCTGTGATGGTCTGTAACGTGCTGGCGTCCAGTGAGCACAGGTTGGAGTCAATAATGTTCAGTTCACTGCGGCCCAGTGAATTTCCAGAGGTATTCAGGTATTTGGTGATGATTGCTTTGCTCTATATGTAGCATAAAGTAAAACTCATCAAGTTACCCAATTCCAGTCAAATGAGAGTTTTGCTGTACCTGTGCCGTCTGCCATGTTCCATCTTCAGGTTTCATCAGAGCTGCCAAGGTATCCAGTTCAGTGACGTTCCACTTAGAGATGTCATCAAGTGTTGCTGTGCGAGAGACTGAAGCAAGCATCCGTACTTCCTGATCAGGACTCCAGATGGGAATGCCTGGAAGGAGATTATGAAATTATAAGAGCAAAGTGTTGAATATGAAGTCAAATCTTAATGCATGAAAATAATATGATGCTCATTAATTTGTCTCAGGCTGATGAAATGCCTGCCATCTCATGATGGCCACTGGGTCTGTTGGTCATAAAGCACATAGCGCTTTTTGACCAAACTAGCACAAGTTACCTGGTTGAGCTTCTTCAGAAGGATTTTCTGGAAGTCATCATCATCCACTTTCTGGCAGATAGTGTAGAGGTTGTCTTTTAGAACGGAACGTCCAGGCAGAGGTCGAACTGCGTCACGTCGTAGCCAAAGGGGAAAGACGGGTCGCTAACAGTCACCTGGGTGATGTTGCCCTCAGAGCATCCTTGTAAAAGTTGGAGAAAAAGAGTTGGGGTTTAGTTTGCAACTAATTTATTCCACTTAAATAACTTAATCTTAAATCATTTAGGAAATCTTGCAGTCTTGTCTTCAGTAGCTGCTTTTACCTGCTCCTCGTTTTGCTACTGTAGGCCTGAGCTCTGAAAACAGGTTCTTGAGCTTCATCTTCTGAGTTTTTTGTTTCCTTAGGTCAGGCATGAAACCCTTAAGGAATCTTTTCTGTGTTGCCTGACAAAGTATCAATAAAATGACAGTTAGTTCTTTCATGAAAGACAAATGAGTTGTTAGATGAATTTATGTCATCATCATCTTAATCTCATCAGACTTACAGCTGGGAAATTTGTCCAGATTTTTCTTGTTAATACAAGGAAGTGTTCCCAGCCCCTCCAGCGTCTGTTGGTCCCAGCTGTTTACAGCTCTGAAAAAAAGTTTGTTCAAATATGAGACATCTAAAAAATATTGAAATATACTCAGTCATCATTCAGACAACAAGCAACTGACTAATTGTTGCCTGGTGAGTTGCTGTGATATCCATCCTGGTCAGCCTGGACGTTAGATGTAATAAAGAGCCCACTTTATCTCAACTTGTATTAAAATGTCGGACAACAGAAGTCGAATCATTTTTCCCTGCAGACTAAATGACTGGATTAATTTCTTTAGTACCCGTATTGTGTTTTCCCAACAGCAGCAGTGTTTCCATAGCAGCCACTTGGCTGGCAGAGAGGTCTTTGCAGGCTTTGAGTTTTTCCAGGATGAGAGGATCTGAGTTCTCAATGTCGGATCTATCCAGAGTGCAGACCATGTTCCCCAGGACCTCCACATTGTCTCTGCTCAGGCTTTGGCCACTGATCCCCTGAAACAGGGAAAAACATTCAAATCAGTGAAGACGTTTCATCACTCTACTGTAGAAGATTAATTTGAGGCACATGTGTAATGTGTGCTCTGACGCATGCTGCAGGTAGGCTCTCTGTATATTGTCTGTTTTGTTGGATCTCACCAAGCGTCTCTAGCTTCCCTCAACTTCTGTGGGCCCTTGTTCAAGGTGCTGGAGGCCACAGAGAAGTCTGCTGCACCCAGGGCAGAGAAGTAGGACCTGCAGTTTGCTTTCTGGACATTTTTGGAGCTGTTGGTGGAGATTGTTGTAAAAAAATAAATCAATAAAAGGATCAGACAACTTTTCCAAACAACTGGCACAATAGTTACAATAATTAGGTGCAGAGGGACTCACTCCAGTAGAGAGCATGTCTGAAGGGTAATCAGTGAAGTTCTGAGAGAGGTCGTCACGGATTAGGTTGTGCATGCAGGTCAGCTGGAGGTCACAATGTGAGTACAAGGATGGAAAACTGGTTCTTATAACTGCAGCTTATGTTTCATTTCAAATCTTGCCACTCGATAAATTGTAACCCGAAACTCTATTTAAATCTTGATCTAGAGGCAGCAGAACTTACCTGAGGTTCCTTCAGGTCCACCTTGGCTCTGCCTTTCCTCGGCCTGCAGGCACGGATCATCTGCTTGATTTTGGCTTTAGACATTTTCTGAACTGTGCCGCATGTGAAGCCTTGCAGCACAGATGGAGAAAGCCTGCAGAGAGAAGTCAGAAAAATTACACCGAGATATTCAAAGATTCACACTAAATACCAGGGTTGGTAGGTTTGTTCACTTACTGCTCAGTGTCAAATTGTGGCTCAGACAGCGTCGCAAAAAACATGGTGGACTGAAAAAGCAAGAAAAAAAGTTTAAGACTGGTAAGTATTTTCTTAACCTACGTAAAAGAAAACCACAGACAACATTTTGGTTTTCAAACCAAGTGTTGTTTTGCAAAAGGGGAAGACATAGCAAAGCTCCTTCCATGTGTTCTGGCCTTTGTTTTCAGAACGACACAAAGAAAGAGGAAAAACTTCTAAAGAGAATTAAGACCATCTGCAAAAACATCTGCATGGTTGAAGAAAGGTTAGTGATGTTTTACACACATTTTAACAAATTAAACCTTCAAATGAACTAGTAAAACTACTAATGTAAGAATGATAACATCACATTATTTTCATAAAGATGTTAGTTGAGCTTCTGTTTTCTAAATTTGAAAAGCAAAGGAATAAATTCAGGTTTGCTTGGCGTTAAACTGTCTGAACAGAAACTGCAAGTCAATGAAATGAAATACAAAGAACTATAAGATAACAGTTGTTTTTTCTGAGTCACATTACAAAATATTTAAGTGTATATAATTATTATTTTTACTTTCATCAGTGGTAAACAAAGAATATTTTTCATTTCTAAGATTGCTTTGATTTCATATTGTTCCAAAACATTAAAAATAGAAAGTACAGACTTGACCTGAGATTTGTTTGCATTGTTTTAAAAGGTTAAAATTGTACGATCAGCCACAGCCGGTTCTGGTTGATTATGGTCCATGTTGATGCTTTGCTGCACTTAATTCCTCACCTAAACTTTCTGCATGTGTTCAGGTAGCATAAAAAATGTTCCTCACATTTCTAAGAAAAATATATGAGACATGTTGACAGCAGTAGAAGTCTCCAACTTTTGTGTTACCTTTGCGTATTTAATATAGTTTGTCTCTAACAAATTTAGCTTTGGGGAGATTGCTCATGTTTCAAATGAATCCACTGGCAGCCAGAATCTGCTTCACACTATTTTCCATTCTGCATCAAACAGAAAACACTGACCTGATCTGCGGTCCACGTCTTCTTGTTTATTGCGGTGATGTTGGCAGTTCCCTCAGGAAACACCAGCAGGACGGGTGGGATCTCTGCTGCCAAGGCATCCGGGACGTTCTCCACCACTTTGGCTGGACTGGAGTCCACAGAAATGATCTGGATGGAGAACAGGCATTAGATTCTCCATTCACGCAGCAGTAAACAAGAGAAAAAGTTCTACCAGTTCTTGAGTCGTTTCACTTTTTGGACACTATAACAAAGCTTGTCTTTAAATCTAATGAGTAGAACTGTCATGTTTTAACAGCATCAGGCTGAAAAGCTACACATGTGGAACATTTTAGTCGCTTCAACTTGATGCACAACTTTCAGTCGATGTTTCATTGTGTATATTTCATTTATAAATAAAGATTCAAATAAAACATACATATTAAAATACCTGCATTTTCTACACAAATACTTTCCCAATCTCAACTAAGAACTCTGGCAGATTTTTTTATTCACACAATGTTCTGAATAGATGATCATGAATGAAGTTTCATCTTTTTACCTTTCTGATAAAAGCGTCCTGGACGACCTTCGGGGCTTCCAGCATGTTGGAAACAAGCGTCGGGTTCGTGGAGGCGCTGAGTATTTCAGAAGCTGAGATGCTGTTGATTGACTTTGAAGGAAGTCCAATGATCAGAGTCCCCAGAAACTCCAGAGAGGCTGCGCTGTTGACCTGTCAGTTCAGTAAAAACCTGATCAGTGAACTGGAAGCTGATTGCAGGGAACTTTCTAATCTATCAAGATATATTTAGTCTACACTTCATGGATAAAAGAATTAAAGATGTGATTATTATGGGCTGGTACCGGAAAGGCCGAGGAGGAGGTGATGGAGTGGATGATGTTGCTGGCCTGGTCCAGTCCCCAGCTGTTCACTGAGCTCAGGGTGGACAAAGACAAAAGCAGAACCGCAGGAGACACAGACAGGATCTGGCTGTTTGTGAGGCCAGAAGACGCACTTCCAAGGTCTTTAAATGTTTGCGCTGTGATGACCTTGATGTTGGATGCCAGAGCCGCAGATCTCTGTTTTATAAAACACACATCATTAACGGCTGTGAACTGAATTTCTGGTCAAAACATCCCTTTACATCTATTAAGTATATATAACTGTTTTATGTTGCATTTTCATAGTTTAAGAATTCTACCATCAGTACTTCCTTTGTATCAATGATCATTTGGTGAGCAGATCAACACATCTGAACCTGGAGGGTTTAAATGAACCCAGATTTATAGAACGGTGTGATGGCTCCCTGCTGTGTTGCAATGTGGCCGTGTTAGGAAAATTATTATCTTAGTTCATTTACTTTTATTTGAAAAGTTATGTTTTCATATTATTATTCTCTGTGTTGTTTTCTTGACTCCTTTCTCTTATGCTGTACTCTGAACTGTTTTCAGCTTTTCTCTTAAGGGTTAGAGATGTTTTACACATCTTTGTGTTACGAGCTGCTCTGATCTTTGTCTGTATCCTGATAGCGGTCATCCTTGTGTCCTTGTACGGGGATGTCAACGGAAGACTTCCAGAACATCCTGTAGGATAGGGTATTGGTCAATTGTTTGCATGACTGTGTGAAAAAGCCAACTTTGTCTATTCACATAATAAAAGGCAGTTGGGGACTGAGAGCCGGTGGAGTTGATCCCAGACAGCGTTTGGCAGCGGTTCTCTGCATTGAGCTCTTCTTCCCTCTTCTGCAGAAAAGTCATTTGTGTCTTTGCTTGATTCTTGCAGGTTGGAAAACAAAATAAACCCAACAGGCCGGTTAATTGTCTTTCAATTATGGTCATGTGTCCACCAGCTCGTATTTATGGAGCGCCCATTCCACTCGTGGCAAATGAGATCCAGAGCTGGAGGCGGGGCCAGATGGCGCGGAGGTCGCTTGACACGGTGTGGGTGCAGAAGCCGAGACCTGCGTGGGCCATCCACTCCATGACTGAGTGAGATCTGCACCAGGTGGAGGACCAGGGGAGGGAGCTGGGGGTGGTAGTGGTTGTTGGGTTGCTGCCCATTACCCCAAGACAATCATTCTTATAAATAAATGTCTCTGAAGGGCTTGAAATGGTTCTTGTTGTCATGTCCTCCCAGTTCCTTGTTGCAGTCTTCTGAGCCGGACCGTCACAAGGGATTTCTATAGGAAGTTACATCAGTGACTGAAACTAAAGCTCAGTAGGCGTTGGTCAGTGGTACCGCCTCTTTGCACCTAAGAATTTGCAAATTCAGCAAATTATTCATGGAAAATGAGCCTGATTTTTTCCAACAGCTTATCCTAACATATTTGATTAGGAAGCTGAAATACCTAGATGCAATACTAGTGGTCATGCTATTGGCTGGGATTTGCAAAGCAGTCAATGTAAGAGTGCCATGAATTTTCCTCGGCGCTGATTGGCTAAAACCCCAAGAGTGATAAGGAAGTCCATGGATATTAGCTTCAGCTGTAGTGCTACGATGGTTTCCACTGAGTATTAATGCATATTAGGATATATTTGGTGATGAACAGGCTGCTCAATGCCACACCTGTTTCCTAATCTAGTCACTGAACTGATGTGAGGAGGATCACTTCATGGATGTTCTACATGGAGAAAGCTGCGTCCAAAACCCACAGATGGTTTCTGAAAGTCGTCTTTAGGTGTCGGGACATTGCGTGCCTGGTTTCCTGTCTCGGTGTTGCCCTGTGACGGACTGGTGATTTGTGACCTCACCTTTTGCCCAATAACAAATGGATACATAAACTGAACTATGGGAATATACTGAAATAATCAGTTAGGACCATTTTTAATGGGCTCTCAAGTTTTGGTATTTCAGCAGACAGCAGTGGTTCCTAACCCCCATCATTGTCTATACAGGGGTCCACTGTACAGACAATATTTGCTTTTCATCTTGTTTTTCTGAATTTAAATGCATAACTGCAATCAAAAGAGAAATCTTGAATGAAATAAAGAGAAAGCATATTGCTGCAGGTCATAGAACCTCTGTAACATTTGGTACCTCAGGATTCTCTGTGCTGTTGCAGAATTTCTTCAGCTTGTCCAAGATGGCCATCGTATCAGCCTCATTAAGAGAAGCAAATGACGAGCTGGGGACGTCAGGCGAACAGATTAAAGACCCAGGGAGCCTGAATGAAAGGTGACATGTTGAAGAATGATTTTAGTAAAATGAATAAAACATTACTTTCTTGTAATAATAATGTTTTCTTTTCAAACTGGTGGATAGTTACATAAAGAGTCCAAAGGTCGGGTAGAACTCATAAAGCTGCAAGATGTAGTAGTCTGTTACATCTTGTGGGATCGCTGCGTTGTTAAAGAGCTCCAGATTAGCCTTATCCTCCAAGAACACATTCAGCTTCAAAAATAGATGAGGAAAACACAAAACAGGTCAAAGACATTCAGACGAAACCTGCTGGATCACACAGCTCAGGTCAGCAGGTTTGTAAATTTCTGATTTTGTTTGTTGGTAAGTTGCAAATTGAAAGTTTCAGAAATACCTGGGAGGTGTTGACAAAGCTTTTGAAATCATCCAGAGTGATAAATATCACAAAGCTGCCAATGTAGTTGACAAACCAGGAGGTGGAGTTCAGGTCTGGGTCTGTGAGGTTGGAGCATCTGGTCACAGGTTCTGAGGAAAAACAGAGACTTTCAGTGTTTTAGGCAGCAGACTTCACTAATGTCATTAAAATGTAAATGATGTTTTCTGTTTCCTAAATCAAACTTTTCATGGGCTTATTACTGCCTCAGTGCATAAACACTGTTACATGCTGTGGTGTTTGTTCATTCCAGGTTGCTGCTCTGCAGCAGCAGCAGCTGGTTCCTCTCTGCCTCATGATGAACAGAGTATGAAGCTCGGTGGGCCCCTGATTGCAGGGCCTCTTGGCCAACTGGTAGCTTGTGTGCTGCAGCTTTGTGGTGCTTTGATTTTTCCAGGCTAGTAGACGAGTGTGTCCATGTTTGTGAAGACACCAGGTTCATGGTTTCTCCCAGGTTAGTTTGCTAGAGGATTGTGTTTTATTAAAAACCCTGGATTTCGTTATTTACTCTCATTTTTTCCTCAGGATTCTCAGAATTCTTCCTGACTTATTTTTTAAATAAAACCTGATTTTGCCTCTTCATTCCCTGGTCATTTGTTACTTCCCCTTCCTGTACCTCTCGACTGCCTTGGGATGTAACAACACCAACTGATCAAAAATCTATTCTTAAAGTGTAAAAGACAGACTTAAGATCTCATGTGACATGAGATTTCTCCAAAATCTCACCAGCACCGAGGTAGCTTCTGATGGTGGTGTACACATCTGGCTGTCCAAAGTCTGAACTGCTGTAGGTGAAGTTCGTTCCCATGAACGACACCCTGTGGAACAGGAAGCAATGGAAATGTGGTTCCATGGGGATCCTTTGTCAATGTTACGACAATATGAGACAGTGACTCACAGTTTCTGGAAGGAGAGACATGAGGCGTTCTGCACTTTGTTGAAGCTGATGAGATCCTTGGTGAGGAACTTCAGATAGTTCCTCAAACGTACGTTAAACCACAGATCAACCTCAGATCTTCTGTTGCTGCTCAGAGCCAAAGGCCAAACACAGGGAAGGATGATCCTCCTCACATCATCTGGGACGTCCTCCTGCAGGTGTTGTACAGAAATATCAAACAGTGAGGAGAACACAGCCTGATTCACCCATAGATGTTGCTATGCATTTAAATTTGAGATGGGGACATACGTTTTCTAGGAAGGAGTGTTGTTGTAGTTGCTGAAGATGATGCAGATGCCTGAACTGTTATTGATTGTGCCAGGCTGATTGAGGAGCTGACTCAGCTCTGAGGTGCTGATGGTATTTAGGAGCTGGAAACAGAAAAATAAAAACATGTTTCCATTCTCAGTTGCAGACGTAACACTTCATTTCCACCTTGCTACTAAACCTGACAACACAAATCAACTCATTCTTTTGTTGTGTACCTCTGACTCGCGCTTTGGTGGCAGAAGAGATATGAACGTCATCAGATCAGGAAATCCAAAGCTGAGGAAAATGTTGTGCAGGAAGAGGTAGAGGCTTCCACCACTGTAACACCTCAGCGGCGTTGGATCTGTGTCGCAAAGTATGTTACAATATTTTACACATAGATGCAATAAAAACAAACACATGTGGAGCAGACCGCACTCCTGTTTCTAGTTCTGGTAAGTCAGGTGCTGTGCAGCACTTTGATAGACAAACCTTGGAGGAAAATGAGGATGTTTCTGTAGACCTCAGATTTAGTGTTGTTGCTGAGTGTTGTCTGTATGGTGTCAAGCACATTTATCCTGAATAAACATGAGATGAATTCATCAGTTAGAAAATGCTCTAGCAGAACTCTACAGTTCAGTCACTGTTTTCTGTTTCCTGCAAACTTGTTTGGATCATTTGAGTCCTTACGTCTCCTGGCTGATGGCACAGCTCCTGTTTGCTGCCAGACTGACAAAGCGGGGCACCAGATCTGGAGAAAGGTCGATGAGTAACGGCTGCAGTCGCCTTAGCCACTGCAGGAAGTCTTCGTCACTGACAGCTGGAAGAGCCCCCCTGTCAAAAACCGACTGGAGGAAGGCAGATTTCACTTCCTGTGTGTAGTTCATTGACAGGCTCTGCAGGAAATACAATCAAACTAAGATCAGAATGTATTATTTTTAATAATAATAATATACAATCCATTTTACAGACTGATTGTGTCTGTATTGAAGCATCCAAATTGTGCTGAATGCAAATTGTACATTTTCTAGTCTTGACTTTTTCAGTGTAATGTCAAGTGATAGTGTATCTGCTGCTGTATCTGGTGAAGTCACATCTTTCATGTTTTGGAGTAAAATGTAGAAGTTGGGTATTTACTTTAAATAATCTTTAGTTTTTGATAACAATGTGATGTGACTGAAACATCATGATTAGGAAATGATGCCAGAAATGTGAGTGATATTTGAAGTTTTGACTTTTAGATGAAAATTATGAATAAATCAAATGAATGTTCACTTTACTCTGTTTTTAAAATATTGACAGTTTAAGTTTGTTAAAAGTTCTGTAAATCTTCAACAATCTCTTAAAAGAACCCAGCAACCTTTAAGCAGCAAAACTTTTATGACTGAGCAGAAGGTGAAAGGTCAGCTTTGTTTACCGCAACTGCTTGAGCAAGTGAATCAAAGAAAGCAGCAAAGTCAGCCGGCTCGATGAACATCATGACTTTTGTCACATCTTGCGTTCCGTTCAGCTGGGAAGGGATTGCTGCAAGCTCCTTCAGCTGACCGAAAGTGAGAAGATCTGCCACCTCAACCTAAACACAAAAAGTCATGAATCATTTGAGAAAGAATTCAACTGTTAGGAGCCCAGCTGTTCACCGAAGTTCAGCAGCAGAATATTCAATTTAAACATTGTTTCATTTCGATAAGCAAGCCACTGCTACAGATTAACAAAACAATCATCAGCAGATGACAGCATGACACATAAAACCTCAAACTCTTCCTAGAAATCCCCATCCCTGGCCGGTTGATGACATCAGCAGTTTTCTCCTGTTGAGAATAAATAGTTCTGTTTTCCTCTGTCTCCTTTAGCTATTTCCATGTTCGTATCCACATACATGCATTCACAAAGAGCAGGCGTGCAAAGCTAAAGCTAAAGGAAACGAAACTCCCTCGTAGCTCAGAGGCTAACAAAGTGAATTACAAACTGTTGCTTGATGCCATTTTGCTCTGTTTGCCCATAAGGAGAGTGTGAATTATGCACCAATTGTATTTTGATATTAAGAAATGAAATTTATGAATTCAACTCACTGACTTTTCTTCAACCTCATAAATCAAGAACATGATGGAGAGAGGACAATTCTCCTCACTACACTTCCATTCATGCTGAAAAAGTTAAATGATAGCTCATAACCTCTTTTATTAAAAGATAATCAGTCATATCTCATTAAATTAACCACTTAAACATATAAGTATGTTTAAGTGATCTTTTCACTGCTGAATTACAAACATTCAAACACATGCATTTATAAATCGAAGCCCTAAACTTCAATTTGATCAACATACATTCGCAAATTGCATAAAATCAGTGCAAATATGCTAATTTTAGGATTAAAATCCTGTACTTACTCCTTTGAAATCTTTCTTCAAAGACAGAAAATTCTTAAAAGAGGCTTGAAGACGAAACTGACCAAAGTTGTCTTCAAGCCAACCTCTGTCATTAGTTTCAGCATCAACACAGGAAAGTCCTAAATATCAATCGATCAAATGGTTAGAACAACAATTAATGCATTTTATGTGGGTCAAAAAATCCACCATTACTCTGTTATTAAACACGGTTACCTGAAGTTAGCTGAGCTTTGAGATAATCTAATCCAAACATTAGAACCTCTTGGTTCTGCTCTGCGGAGAGCTGGCTGATAATGTTGTCCAATCCCTTGACCCTGAAAATAAAAGCATGTATATTTAATTACTCCAAAGGTAAAGAAAAAAACATGGGAGAAAGGTTGAACTTTCACTCACACTTGTTGGTATGAACTGCAGGAGATGTTTCTGGGAATTATTTCAAAGGTTGTTGATTTGATGCTTGGGAGGAAGAGTGGAAGGTACACCTGGAACCATAACCTGAAGCCTTCGGGATTTATTAGGTGGAACTTTGGTGCGAGTGCTGTTATTGTCAGATTTAGAATATTGACACGCATGCTGGGGTTAACAGAAGTCAGATTTTGCTAAAAAGAAAACGGAAAATTGAGTAAGAACATTAAATGTCAACTGAGAAACACAAAAATATATTTATGAAAAACACAGATCTAACCTGAGCTAGACCATCAACAAATGTACTGAAGAACAGCTCGAGATTTTCTAAGGAAGCTGATTCAGTGAAACGTTCAAAAACAGTGATGACAAGAGAGATATTGGCAAGAATGTCGGGTTGAAGGAGAAATTCAGCTTTTTGTCCAGAAGAAAGTGAATCTGCTATGGTAATCTATCAGAAAGAGAAAATAAAAATGTAATGAAAGACAATATTTGTAATTCTTTGTAAATTAAACACACACAAATTTATGAAATAAAAAAAATACTCATGAATTTACCTGAGAGAGGTTGAAGAATTTGAGCTCAAAATATGTGGCGTATTGAGAAAATGGGCCCAGGTTTGTTTCCACCCACTGGGAATCGGTCTGGATGTTTACCCTGCAAGCTAAGGCACATACATGTATGTACATATCAGCTTTCCTTTCCTCTGACTATTTCGTCCATTTCTGTTTTAATTCTTATGAGGGATTTGTACTTTCCCATCAACGTGGCCGTGGCCGAGACGCCACGGTGTTAATGTGGAAAACTTACCTGGCCGGTTGATGACATCAGCAGAGTTTTTCAGGTACTGCAGCAAAACAGCTGCAATTTCTTCTTGTCTTTCCTGAGCTACGGCAGACACAACTTTGCCCATCCCACTCACGCTGCAACGATTGGAATAAATCTTTTAGACACGGTCCCTTAAGAGTTCTCTGTGATTTGGAGCTTTCAAAACGTCGATGTCCTTGATACACAACTCACATGACATGGTATTTTGTGCAGTTGATGTTGGTGATTACATCTTGGAGCATTTGTGGAGTGAAACTTGGGAGAACCGGGACCAGTTTGACATGGAACCAGTCAAAAAGATCCTTTTCAGGGAACTCTGGGAAAGAGGGACCGACGATGATGTAGGTCCTGTTCATGATGCGATCTCTGACGTCAACTTGAAACTCTGGGACCTAAATATTTATGACAGGAGACAAATCCAACACCACTCAGTTGCTACGATGCGAGCCCACCGTGTCGTACTCATGAAAAGTGGCAAAAACAGTAGGGTCCTATGAATTACTGCAATATTACGATTTGAATAGCTTTCCAATACCATTGACATAGCTTTTCAAACCGGGACTCTTGTGCCACTTGAAGGTGTAGCTTACCTCCTTCTCTGTAAGTTTGGTAAAGAATGCGTCCACGTTTTCAACAGCGTTTCCAACCTGCAGTCGCTCAAAGACTCGATCGACAAGTCGTGTGTCATTCGAGATGTCTGTGCTCAGCAGAAACTCTGCTACCTGAGAGGGAGACAGTTTCGACAGGACTTCGGCCTGCAACGATAGAAAAGAATTCAGCTTGAAGTCATTGTGGAACTTTGGAGTAGAAAATTCGGCAGATCCCCCCTTAAATCTTGTCAACCGCTTTAGTCACTCACACTGGAGAAGTTGGGATAAAGGGCTTGCAGATCCTCTACGCTGGCAAATTGAGAGAAATTGCCAAAGTTGGCCTGTAGCCAGAGCTGACTACTATTGGCGGATGACACACAGCCTGGGTCTGCAAAACAACAGGAGTCAGAACACCGCCTGGTGTACAGTCACTACTTTACCAAGGAGGCCCGGTGAGCCTGTGTGCACTTACCTGGCAAATCCTTTCTGGAAAGGAATGGTTGGATGAAGTGAGTAAAGACTGCTCGCTTTCTGTCGTTGTCCATCAGTGGGCTTTGGTTGCTGAATGCTCCGATGCTAAAATTTTGAGCGAGGGATTTTAACGTCAAAGGAGTCTGCCAGTTTCTTTGAGATACTGCGAACGCTCATGCAATAAGTCCTCCAGGTACTTACACAATCTGGTAGGTCTGGCAGCTGAAGTTGTAGGTGCCAAGGCAGAAGAGGAAATTTGTTGACGGGGAGGCCAGGAATGGACCGAGATCCATCTGGAACCAGCTTCTAACAAAATCTTCACTCTTCAGTTGAGCCTGTGTGAGGTTTTTAGCAACCACTTCTCTCAAAGCATCAAGAGGATTGGAATAGGCTGCGCTCATGGCGGTGGGGGCCTAGAGTTTGGGGAAAGATAGGTAACATGTAGAAACGACACCAAAAAGCGCTCAGTATTTTTGAAACGACGGCGCTGGATATACCGTGGCGGAGAATGAGGCCAGAGCCTGTCTGAGTACGGGAGAAGCTTTTTGGAAAAGAAGCTGCCAAACTTCCACCACGTACATCCGGTTGCTTTCCAGAGAGCACTTCAAGAGCGTGGCCAAGTTTTCTGCTGAGAGTCGTCTTGTCTGAAGAAGAAATAAATCAAACTCTGAGCACGTGAGGTTGTTTTGGGTTTACAGCTTGCAATCAAACATCTTACCGGGGCACAGGCGTGTTCAGTGATGGTGAAGTTGCACACGGCTTCAGTAGAATTGTCATCTTCCAGTGCGTGGAGTTGAGAGCTGTGCAACGTAACCATAAAACAATGCAGCTTTGGTTACATTGGCCAAACCCACTTGCTAGCACTGCATCACATAAGACAGTCATCGGCTTACCTGTCTACCTCGGAGCAGATGAGTTTTTCTGTAAAAACACAAAATTGTGCATGAGCTACTGCTATTTGACACGTGATATGTTGTTTCATCAATTCATAGATGGGTTATTCTCAGCAAACTTACCATCAACGTGTGTGTCTTTGCACTGGGGACAAACAAAGCAGCAACTGTTAGGTCAGTGGCAAAAGCTACATAGACTTATACAACGGCAATGTGCCACCCTCTAGTCCTGTAAATGAACATGACGTGGGGTCTCTTTGCCGTGAGAAACACCTTTGAGCCTTAGCTTACCGTGAAAGAATCCAGTGTTGCACAATCTGTTTGAAAGAAAGTTGAAATTAGACGTGGCTTGAACATGTCTCTTAAAGTGAGAGTTGCACCGGGCTTTTCTGAAGGAATTTCTCCGCGAAGCATTGGCCACACGTACCTGGGAAGGCCTCCTGCAGTGATTCCAGGCTTGACCTCACGTCCATTGAAATTTGCGGTGGCAGGATCTTCAGGCTTTCCATTAGGCCAGTGACTCTGAAAAGAAGGAAGGAAAACCGTCATTCAGGGGACTGGTATGGAACCGTAGTTCGATGTGGATCAAATGCCAAGGATCATATTCCTATCTTAGGGGTTTGGTCTCACATCGCTCCGTAGGCTTCACAGCTGATGTTACCGGGTATCACCCGCAGGCTGTCTGGTTGGATGCTTGCTATCACAGGAATCAAATAAACTTGAAACCACAGCTGGTAGTCTTGTACCTCAAAGTCGTCAAATTTAAGAGCCAGGCTGCTCAGAGTCAGGTTTAAGATGGTCTCTCGTACCGCCACATTTTGGATGTAGGTTGTGTTTGTCTGTTAGGGAAAGCAGGAAAATTGTAACTCGGGAGGACCTTTCATTCCAAGAGCATCCCGCAAAGAGCTGGACAAGGTCCGTGGCAAAGCTTCGGACTCTGCGTTCATCGAAACCAACACAAAAGATTTCTTGGCCAACATTTGATCTGCCAATCATTTGAAATGCCTTCATTTACCTAGAAGGAAAACTTTGGAGCAAAATAACAAAGTTAAAGTTTGGCATTTACCTGCTGGAGTGACTGTGTGAACACCAGGAAAAAACTGACCAAGCTGCTCCACATTGCCGGGCTCTGTCAAGTTTGTGAGCACCTCCTTTACGAGGGTGGCATCCTCCAGAGCATTGCTGCCTGGATCTGTCAGAAGCTCAGCTTTCTGTTTGGGTGAAAGAACGCTCACAAGTGCTCCCTGATGAAACAAACCGAGAGAACAGGTGAATTTCATTTCTCTTTCATGTGACGCCGCGTGTGCGCCCGCCACAAAGAGGAGACTGTGCCCGCGTTCTCGCAGAGCATCTACAGTAGGATGTGTGGCTTACCTGAGAGAGGTTGAAGAATTTGAGCTCAAAATATGTGGCGTATTGAGAAAATGGGCCCAGGTTTGTTTCCACCCACTGGGAATCGGTCTGGATGTTTACCCTGCAAGCTAAGGCACATACATGTATGTACATATCAGCTTTCCTTTCCTCTGACTATTTCGTCCATTTCTGTTTTAATTCTTATGAGGGATTTGTACTTTCCCATCAACGTGGCCGTGGCCGAGACGCCACGGTGTTAATGTGGAAAACTTACCTGGCCGGTTGATGACATCAGCAGAGTTTTTCAGGTACTGCAGCAAAACAGCTGCAATTTCTTCTTGTCTTTCCTGAGCTACGGCAGACACAACTTTGCCCATCCCACTCACGCTGCAAAGATTGGAATAAATCTTTTAGACACGGTCCCTTAAGAGTTCTCTGTGATTTGGAGCTTTCAAAACGTCGATGTCCTTGATACACAACTCACATGACATGGTATTTTGTGCAGTTGATGTTGGTGATTACATCTTGGAGCATTTGTGGAGTGAAACTTGGGAGAACCGGGACCAGTTTGACATGGAACCAGTCAAAAAGATCCTTTTCAGGGAACTCTGGGAAAGAGGGACCGACGATGATGTAGGTCCTGTTCATGATGCGATCTCTGACGTCAACTTGAAACTCTGGGACCTAAATATTTATGACAGGAGACAAATCCAACACCACTCAGTTGCTACGATGCGAGCCCACCGTGTCGTACTCATGAAAAGTGGCAAAAACAGTAGGGTCCTATGAATTACTGCAATATTACGATTTGAATAGCTTTCCAATACCATTGACATAGCTTTTCAAACCGGGACTCTTGTGCCACTTGAAGGTGTAGCTTACCTCCTTCTCTGTAAGTTTGGTAAAGAATGCGTCCACGTTTTCAACAGCGTTTCCAACCTGCAGTCGCTCAAAGACTCGATCGACAAGTCGTGTGTCATTCGAGATGTCTGTGCTCAGCAGAAACTCTGCTACCTGAGAGAGGAGACAGTTTCGACAGGACTTCGGCCTGCAACGATAGAAAACGAGAATTCAGCTTGAAGTCATTGTGGAACTTTGGAGTAGAAAATTCGGCAGATCCCCCTTAAATCTTGTCAACCGCTTTAGTCACTCACACTGGAGAAGTTGGGATAAAGGGCTTGCAGATCCTCTACGCTGGCAAATTGAGAGAAATTGCCAAAGTTGGCCTGTAGCCAGAGCTGACTACTATTGGCGGATGACACACAGCCTGGGTCTGCAAAACAACAGGAGTCAGAACACCGCCTGGTGTACAGTCACTACTTTACCAAGGAGGCCCGGTGAGCCTGCGTGCACTTACCTGGCAAATCCTTTCTGGAAAGGAATGGTTGGATGAAGTGAGTAAAGACTGCTCGCTTTCTGTCGTTGTCCATCAGTGGGCTTTGGTTGCTGAATGCTCCGATGCTAAAATTTTGAGCGAGGGATTTTAACGTCAAAGGAGTCTGCCAGTTTCTTTGAGATACTGCGAACGCTCATGCAATAAGTCCTCCAGGTACTTACACAATCTGGTAGGTCTGGCAGCTGAAGTTGTAGGTGCCAAGGCAGAAGAGGAAATTTGTTGACGGGGAGGCCAGGAATGGACCGAGATCCATCTGGAACCAGCTTCTAACAAAATCTTCACTCTTCAGTTGAGCCTGTGTGAGGTTTTTAGCAACCACTTCTCTCAGAGCATCAAGAGGATTGGAATAGGCTGCGCTCATGGCGGTGGGGCCTAGAGTTTGGGGAAAGATAGGTAGCATGTAGAAACGACACCAAAAAGCGCTCAGTATTTTTGAAACGACGGCGCTGGATATACCGTGGCGGAGAATGAGGCCAGAGCCTGTCTGAGTACGGGAGAAGCTTTTTGGAAAAGAAGCTGCCAAACTTCCACCACGTACATCTTGTTGCTTTCCAGAGAGCACTTCAAGAGCGTGGCCAAGTTTTCTGCTGAGAGTCGTCTTGTCTGAAGAAGAAATAAATCAAACTCTGAGCACGTGAGGTTGTTTTGGGTTTACAGCTTGCAATCAAACATTACCGGGGCACAGACGTGTTCAGTGATGGTGAAGTTGCACACGGCTTCAGTAGAATTGTCATCTTCCAGTGCGTGGAGTTGAGAGCTGTGCAACGTAACCATAAAACAATGCAGCTTGGTTACATTGGCCAAACCCACTTGCTAGCACTGCATCACATAAGACAGTCATCGGCTTACCTGTCTACCTCGGAGCAGATGAGTTTTTCTGTAAAAACACCAAATTGTGCATGAGCTACTGCTATTTGACACGTGATATGTTTCATCAATTCATAGATGGGTTATTCTCAGCAAACTTACCATCAACGTGTGTGTCTTTGCACTGGGGACAAACAAAGCAGCAACTGTTAGGTCAGTGGCAAAAGCTACATAGACTTATACAACGGCAATGTGCCACCCTTAGTCCTGTAAATGAACATGACGTGGGGTCTCTTTGCCGTGAGAAACACCTTTGAGCCTTAGCTTACCGTGAAAGAATCCAGTGTTGCACAATCTGTTTGAAAGAAAGTTGAAATTAGACGTGGCTTGAAACATGTCTCTTAAAGTGAGAGTTGCACCGGGCTTCTGAAGGAATTTCTCCGCGAAGCATTGGCCACACGTACCTGGGAAGGCCTCCTGCAGTGATTCCAGGCTTGACCTCACGTCCATTGAAATTTGCGGTGGCAGGATCTTCAGGCTTTCCATTAGGCCAGTGACTCTGAAAAGAAGGAAGGAAAACCGTCATTCAGGGGACTGGTATGGAACCGTAGTTCGATGTGGATCAAATGCCAAGGATCATATTCCTATCTTAGGGGTTTGGTCTCACATCGCTCCGTAGGCTTCACAGCTGATGTTACCGGGTATCACCCGCAGGCTGTCTGGTTGGATGCTTGCTATCACAGGAATCAAATAAACTTGAAACCACAGCTGGTAGTCTTGTACCTCAAAGTCGTCAAATTTAAGAGCCAGGCTGCTCAGAGTCAGGTTTAAGATGGTCTCTCGTACCGCCACATTTTGGATGTAGGTTTGTTTGTCTGTTAGGGAAAGCAGGAAAATTGTAACTCGGGAGGACCTTTCATTCCAAGAGCATCCCGCAAAGAGCTGGACAAGGTCCGTGGCAAAGCTTCGGACTCTGCGTTCATCGAAACCAACACAAAAGATTTCTTGGCCAACATTTGATCTGCCAATCATTTGAAATGCCTTCATTTACCTAGAAGGAAAACTTTGGAGCAAAATAACAAAGTTAAAGTTTGGCATTTACCTGCTGGAGTGACTGTGTGAACACCAGGAAAAACTGACCAAGCTGCTCCACATTGCCGGGCTCTGTCAAGTTTGTGAGCACCTCCTTTACGAGGGTGGCATCCTCCAGAGCATTGCTGCCTGGATCTGTCAGAAGCTCAGCTTTCTGTTTGGGTGAAAGAACGCACAAGTGCTCCCTGATGAAACAAACCGAGAGAACAGGTGAATTTCATTTCTCTTTCATGTGACGCCGCGTGTGCGCCCGCCACAAAGAGGAGACTGTGCCCGCGTTCTCGCAGAGCATCTACAGTAGGATGTGTGGCTTACCTGAGAGAGGTTGAAGAATTTGAGCTCAAAATATGTGGCGTATTGAGAAAATGGGCCCAGGTTTGTTTCCACCCACTGGGAATCGGTCTGGATGTTTACCCTGCAAGCTAAGGCACATACATGTATGTACATATCAGCTTTCCTTTCCTCTGACTATTTCGTCCATTTCTGTTTTAATTCTTATGAGGGATTTGTACTTTCCCATCAACGTGGCCGTGGCCGAGACGCCACGGTGTCAATGTGGAAAACTTACCTGGCCGGTTGATGACATCAGCAGAGTTTTTCAGGTACTGCAGCAAAACAGCTGCAATTTCTTCTTGTCTTTCCTGAGCTACGGCAGACACAACTTTGCCCATCCCACTCACGCTGCAAAGATTGGAATAAATCTTTTAGACACGGTCCCTTAAGAGTTCTCTGTGATTTGGAGCTTTCAAACGTCGATGTCCTTGATACACAACTCACATGACATGGTATTTTGTGCAGTTGATGTTGGTGATTACATTGGAGCATTTGTGGAGTGAAACTTGGGAGAACCGGGACCAGTTTGACATGGAACCAGTCAAAAAGATCCTTTTCAGGGAACTCTGGGAAAGAGGGACCGACGATGATGTAGGTCCTGTTCATGATGCGATCTCTGACGTCAACTTGAAACTCTGGGACCTAAATATTTATGACAGGAGACAAATCCAACACCACTCAGTTGCTACGATGCGAGCCCACCGTGTCGTACTCATGAAAAGTGGCAAAAACAGTAGGGGTCCTATGAATTACTGCAATATTACGATTTGAATAGCTTTCCAATACCATTGACATAGCTTTTCAAACCGGGACTCTTGTGCCACTTGAAGGTGTAGCTTACCTCCTTCTCTGTAAGTTTGGTAAAGAATGCGTCCACGTTTTCAACAGCGTTTCCAACCTGCAGTCGCTCAAAGACTCGATCGACAAGTCGTGTGTCATTCGAGATGTCTGTGCTCAGCAGAAACTCTGCTACCTGAGAGGGAGACAGTTTCGACAGGGACTTCGGCCTGCAACGATAGAAAACGAGAATTCAGCTTGAAGTCATTGTGGAACTTTGGAGTAGAAAATTCGGCAGATCCCCTTAAATCTTGTCAACCGCTTTAGTCACTCACACTGGAGAAGTTGGGATAAAGGGCTTGCAGATCCTCTACACTGGCAAATTGAGAGAAATTGCCAAAGTTGGCCTGTAGCCAGAGCTGACTACTATTGGCGGATGACACACAGCCTGGGTCTGCAAAACAACAGGAGTCAGAACACCGCCTGGTGTACAGTCACTACTTTACCAAGGAGGCCCGGTGAGCCTGCGTGCACTTACCTGGCAAATCCTTTCTGGAAAGGAATGGTTGGATGAAGTGAGTAAAGACTGCTCGCTTTCTGTCGTTGTCCATCAGTGGGCTTTGGTTGCTGAATGCTCCGATGCTAAAATTTTGAGCGAGGGATTTTAACGTCAAAGGAGTCTGCCAGTTTCTTTGAGATACTGCGAACGCTCATGCAATAAGTCCTCCAGGTACTTACACAATCTGGTAGGTCTGGCAGCTGAAGTTGTAGGTGCCAAGGGAAGAGGAAATTTGTTGACGGGGAGGCCAGGAATGGACCGAGATCCATCTGGAACCAGCTTCTAACAAAATCTTCACTCTTCAGTTGAGCCTGTGTGAGGTTTTTAGCAACCACTTCTCTCAGAGCATCAAGAGGATTGGAATAGGCTGCGCTCATGGCGGTGGGGGCCTAGAGTTTGGGGAAAGATAGGTAGCATGTAGAAACGACACCAAAAAGCGCTCAGTATTTTTGAAACGACGGCGCTGGATATACCGTGGCGGAGAATGAGGCCAGAGCCTGTCTGAGTACGGGAGAAGCTTTTTGGAAAAGAAGCTGCCAAACTTCCACCACGTACATCCGGTTGCTTTCCAGAGAGCACTTCAAGAGCGTGGCCAAGTTTTCTGCTGAGAGTCGTCTTGTCTGAAGAAGAAATAAATCAAACTCTGAGCACGTGAGGTTGTTTTGGGTTTACAGCTTGCAATCAAACATCTTACCGGGGCACAGGCGTGTTCAGTGATGGTGAAGTTGCACACGGCTTCAGTAGAATTGTCATCTTCCAGTGCTTGGAGTTGAGAGCTGTGCAACGTAACCATAAAACAATGCAGCTTTGGTTACATTGGCCAAACCCACTTGCTAGCACTGCATCACATAAGACAGTCATCGGCTTACCTGTCTACCTCGGAGCAGATGAGTTTTTCTGTAAAAACACCAAAATTGTGCATGAGCTACTGCTATTTGACACGTGATATGTTGTTTCATCAATTCATAGATGGGTTATTCTCAGCAAACTTACCATCAACGTGTGTGTCTTTGCACTGGGGACAAACAAAGCAGCAACTGTTAGGTCAGTGGCAAAAGCTACATAGACTTATACAACGGCAATGTGCCACCCTCTAGTCCTGTAAATGAACATGACGTGGGGTCTCTTTGCCGTGAGAAACACCTTTGAGCCTTAGCTTACCGTGAAAGAATCCAGTGTTGCACAATCTGTTTGAAAGGAAGTTGAAATTAGACGTGGCTTGAAACATGTCTCTTAAAGTGAGAGTTGCACCGGGCTTTTCTGAAGGAATTTCTCCGCGAAGCATTGGCCACACGTACCTGGGAAGGCCTCCTGCAGTGATTCCAGGCTTGACCTCACGTCCATTGAAATTTGCGGTGGCAGGATCTTCAGGCTTTCCATTAGGCCAGTGACTCTGAAAAGAAGGAAGGAAAACCGTCATTCAGGGGACTGGTATGGAACCGTAGTTCGATGTGGATCAAATGCCAAGGATCATATTCCTATCTTAGGGGTTTGGTCTCACATCGCTCCGTAGGCTTCACAGCTGATGTTACCGGGTATCACCCGCAGGCTGTCTGGTTGGATGCTTGCTATCACAGGAATCAAATAAACTTGAAACCACAGCTGGTAGTCTTGTACCTCAAAGTCGTCAAATTTAAGAGCCAGGCTGCTCAGAGTCAGGTTTAAGATGGTCTCTCGTACCGCCACATTTTGGATGTAGGTTGTGTTTGTCTGTTAGGGAAAGCAGGAAAATTGTAACTCGGGAGGACCTTTCATTCCAAGAGCATCCCGCAAAGAGCTGGACAAGGTCCGTGGCAAGCTTCGGACTCTGCGTTCATCGAAACCAACACAAAAGATTTCTTGGCCAACATTTGATCTGCCAATCATTTGAAATGCCTTCATTTACCTAGAAGGAAAACTTTGGAGCAAAATAACAAAGTTAAAGTTTGGCATTTACCTGCTGGAGTGACTGTGTGAACACCAGGAAAAAACTGACCAAGCTGCTCCACATTGCCGGGCTCTGTCAAGTTTGAGCACCTCCTTTACGAGGGTGGCATCCTCCAGAGCATTGCTGCCTGGATCTGTCAGAAGCTCAGCTTTCTGTTTGGGTGAAAGAACGCTCACAAGTGCTCCCTGATGAAACAAACCGAGAGAACAGGTGAATTTCATTTCTCTTTCATGTGACGCCGCGTGTGCGCCCGCCACAAAGAGGAGACTGTGCCCGCGTTCTCGCAGAGCATCTACAGTAGGATGTGTGGCTTACCTGAGAGAGGTTGAAGAATTTGAGCTCAAAATATGTGGCGTATTGAGAAAATGGGCCCAGGTTTGTTTCCACCCACTGGGAATCGGTCTGGATGTTTACCCTGCAAGCTAAGGCACATACATGTACATATCAGCTTTCCTTTCCTCTGACTATTTCGTCCATTTCTGTTAATTCTTATGAGGGATTTGTACTTTCCCATCAACGTGGCCGTGGCCGAGACGCCACGGTGTTAATGTGGAAAACTTACCTGGCCGGTTGATGACATCAGCAGAGTTTTTCAGGTACTGCAGCAAAACAGCTGCAATTTCTTCTTGTCTTTCCTGAGCTACGGCAGACACAACTTTGCCCATCCCACTCACGCTGCAAAGATTGGAATAAATCTTTTAGACACGGTCCCTTAAGAGTTCTCTGTGATTTGGAGCTTTCAAAACGTCGATGTCCTTGATACACAACTCACATGACATGGTATTTTGTGCAGTTGATGTTGGTGATTACATCTTGGAGCATTTGTGGAGTGAAACTTGGGAGAACCGGGACCAGTTTGACATGGAACCAGTCAAAAAGATCCTTTTCAGGGAACTCTGGGAAAGAGGGACCGACGATGATGTAGGTCCTGTTCATGATGCGATCTCTGACGTCAACTTGAAACTCTGGGACCTAAATATTTATGACAGGAGACAAACAACACCACTCAGTTGCTACGATGCGAGCCCACCGTGTCGTACTCATGAAAAGTGGCAAAAACAGTAGGGTCCTATGAATTACTGCAATATTACGATTTGAATAGCTTTCCAATACCATTGACATAGCTTTTCAAACCGGGACTCTTGTGCCACTTGAAGGTGTAGCTTACCTCCTTCTCTGTAAGTTTGGTAAAGAATGCGTCCACGTTTTCAACAGCGTTTCCAACCTGCAGTCGCTCAAAGACTCGATCGACAAGTCGTGTGTCATTCGAGATGTCTGTGCTCAGCAGAAACTCTGCTACCTGAGAGGGAGACAGTTTCGACAGGACTTCGGCCTGCAACGATAGAAAACGAGAATTCAGCTTGAAGTCATTGTGGAACTTTGGAGTAGAAAATTCGGCAGATCCCCCCTTAAATCTTGTCAACCGCTTTAGTCACTCACACTGGAGAAGTTGGGATAAAGGGCTTGCAGATCCTCTACGCTGGCAAATTGAGAGAAATTGCCAAAGTTGGCCTGTAGCCAGAGCTGACTACTATTGGCGGATGACACACAGCCTGGGTCTGCAAAACAACAGGAGTCAGAACACCGCCTGGTGTACAGTCACTACTTTACCAAGGAGGCCCGGTGAGCCTGCGTGCACTTACCTGGCAAATCCTTTCTGGAAAGGAATGGTTGGATGAAGTGAGTAAAGACTGCTCGCTTTCTGTCGTTGTCCATCAGTGGGCTTTGGTTGCTGAATGCTCCGATGCTAAAATTTTGAGCGAGGGATTTTAACGTCAAAGGAGTCTGCCAGTTTCTTTGAGATACTGAGAACGCTCATGCAATAAGTCCTCCAGGTACTTACACAATCTGGTAGGTCTGGCAGCTGAAGTTGTAGGTGCCAAGGCAGAAGAGGAAATTTGTTGACGGGGAGGCCAGGAATGGACCGAGATCCATCTGGAACCAGCTTCTAACAAAATCTTCACTCTTCAGTTGAGCCTGTGTGAGGTTTTTAGCAACCACTTCTCTCAGAGCATCAAGAGGATTGGAATAGGCTGCGCTCATGGCGGTGGGGGCCTAGAGTTTGGGGAAAGATAGGTAGCATGTAGAAACGACACCAAAAAGCGCTCAGTATTTTTGAAACGACGGCGCTGGATATACCGTGGCGGAGAATGAGGCCAGAGCCTGTCTGAGTACGGGAGAAGCTTTTTGGAAAAGAAGCTGCCAAACTTCCACCACGTACATCCGGTTGCTTTCCAGAGAGCACTTCAGAGCGTGGCCAAGTTTTCTGCTGAGAGTCGTCTTGTCTGAAGAAGAAATAAATCAAACTCTGAGCACGTGAGGTTGTTTTGGGTTTACAGCTTGCAATCAAACATCTTACCGGGGCACAGGCGTGTTCAGTGATGGTGAAGTTGCACACGGCTTCAGTAGAATTGTCATCTTCCAGTGCGTGGAGTTGAGAGCTGTGCAACGTAACCATAAAACAATGCAGCTTTGGTTACATTGGCCAAACCCACTTGCTAGCACTGCATCACATAAGACAGTCATCGGCTTACCTGTCTACCTCGGAGCAGATGAGTTTTTCTGTAAAAACACCAAAATTGTGCATGAGCTACTGCTATTTGACACGTGATATGTTGTTTCATCAATTCATAGATGGGTTATTGTCAGCAAACTTACCATCAACGTGTGTGTCTTTGCACTGGGGACAAACAAAGCAGCAACTGTTAGGTCAGTGGCAAAAGCTACATAGACTTATACAACGGCAATGTGCCACCTCTAGTCCTGTAAATGAACATGACGTGGGGTCTCTTTGCCGTGAGAAACACCTTTGAGCCTTAGCTTACCGTGAAAGAATCCAGTGTTGCACAATCTGTTTGAAAGAAAGTTGAAATTAGACGTGGCTTGAACATGTCTCTTAAAGTGAGAGTTGCACCGGGCTTTTCTGAAGGAATTTCTCCGCGAAGCATTGGCCACACGTACCTGGGAAGGCCTCCTGCAGTGATTCCAGGCTTGACCTCACGTCCATTGAAATTTGCGGTGGCAGGATCTTCAGGCTTTCCATTAGGCCAGTGACTCTGAAAAGAAGGAAGGAAAACCGTCATTCAGGGGACTGGTATGGAACCGTAGTTCGATGTGGATCAAATGCCAAGGATCATATTCCTATCTTAGGGGTTTGGTCTCACATCGCTCCGTAGGCTTCACAGCTGATGTTACCGGGTATCACCCGCAGGCTGTCTGGTTGGATGCTTGCTACAGGAATCAAATAAACTTGAAACCACAGCTGGTAGTCTTGTACCTCAAAGTCGTCAAATTTAAGAGCCAGGCTGCTCAGAGTCAGGTTTAAGATGGTCTCTCGTACCGCCACATTTTGGATGTAGGTTGTGTTTGTCTGTTAGGGAAAGCAGGAAAATTGTAACTCGGGAGGACCTTTCATTCCAAGAGCATCCCGCAAAGAGCTGGACAAGGTCCGTGGCAAAGCTTCGGACTCTGCGTTCATCGAAACCAACACAAAAGATTTCTTGGCCAACATTTGATCTGCCAACCATTTGAAATACCTTCATTTACCTAGAAGGAAAACTTTGGAGCAAAATAACAAAGTTAAAGTTTGGCATTTACCTGCTGGAGTGACTGTGTGAACACCAGGAAAAACTGACCAAGCTGCTCCACATTGCCGGGCTCTGTCAAGTTTGTGAGCACCTCCTTTACGAGGTGGCATCCTCCAGAGCATTGCTGCCTGGATCTGTCAGAAGCTCAGCTTTCTGTTTGGGTGAAAGAACGCTCACAAGTGCCCTGATGAAACAAACCGAGAGAACAGGTGAATTTCATTTCTCTTTCATGTGACGCCGCGTGTGCGCCCGCCACAAAGAGGAGACTGTGCCCGCGTTCTCGCAGATCATCTACAGTAGGATGTGTGGCTTACCTGAGAGAGGTTGAAGAATTTGAGCTCAAAATATGTGGCGTATTGAGAAAATGGGCCCAGGTTTGTTTCCACCACTGGGAATCGGTCTGGATGTTTACCCTGCAAGCTAAGGCACATACATGTACGTACATATCAGCTTTCCTTTCCTCTGACTATTTCGTCCATTTCTGTTTTAATTCTTATGAGGGATTTGTACTTTCCCATCAACGTGGCCGTGGCCGAGACGCCACGGTGTTAATGTGGAAAACTTACCTGGCCGGTTGATGACATCAGCAGAGTTTTTCAGGTACTGCAGCAAAACAGCTGCAATTTCTTCTTGTCTTTCCTGAGCTACGGCAGACACAACTTTGCCCATCCCACTCACGCTGCAAAGATTGGAATAAATCTTTTAGACACGGTCCCTTAAGAGTTCTCTGTGATTTGGAGCTTTCAAAACGTCGATGTCCTTGATACACAACTCACATGACATGGTATTTTGTGCAGTTGATGTTGGTGATTACATCTTGGAGCATTTGTGGAGTGAAACTTGGGAGAACCGGGACCAGTTTGACATGGAACCAGTCAAAAAGATCCTTTTCAGGGAACTCTGGGAAAGAGGGACCGACGATGATGTAGGTCCTGTTCATGATGCGATCTCTGACGTCAACTTGAAACTCTGGGACCTAAATATTTATGACAGGAGACAAATCCAACACCACTCAGTTGCTACGATGCGAGCCCACCGTGTCGTACTCATGAAAAGTGGCAAAAACAGTAGGGTCCTATGAATTACTGCAATATTACGATTTGAATAGCTTTCCAATACCATTGACATAGCTTTTCAAACCGGGACTCTTGTGCCACTTGAAGGTGTAGCTTACCTCCTTCTCTGTAAGTTTGGTAAAGAATGCGTCCACGTTTTCAACAGCGTTTCCAACCTGCAGTCGCTCAAAGACTCGATCGACAAGTCGTGTGTCATTCGAGATGTCTGTGCTCAGCAGAAACTCTGCTACCTGAGAGGGAGACAGTTTTGACAGGACTTCGGCCTGCAACGATAGAAAACGAGAATTCAGCTTGAAGTCATTGTGGAACTTTGGAGTAGAAAATTCGGCAGATCCCCCCTTAAATCTTGTCAACCGCTTTAGTCACTCACACTGGAGAAGTTGGGATAAAGGGCTTGCAGATCCTCTACGCTGGCAAATTGAGAGAAATTGCCAAAGTTGGCCTGTAGCCAGAGCTGACTACTATTGGCGGATGACACACAGCCTGGGTCTGCAAAACAACAGGAGTCAGAACACCGCCTGGTGTACAGTCACTACTTTACCAAGGAGGCCCGGTGAGCCTGCGTGCACTTACCTGGCAAATCCTTTCTGGAAAGGAATGGTTGGATGAAGTGAGTAAAGACTGCTCGCTTTCTGTCGTTGTCCATCAGTGGGCTTTGGTTGCTGAATGCTCCGATGCTAAAATTTTGAGCGAGGGATTTTAACGTCAAAGGAGTCTGCCAGTTTCTTTGAGATACTGCGAACGCTCATGCAATAAGTCCTCCAGGTACTTACACAATCTGGTAGGTCTGGCAGCTGAAGTTGTAGGTGCCAAGGCAGAAGAGGAAATTTGTTGACGGGGAGGCCAGGAATGGACCGAGATCCATCTGGAACCAGCTTCTAACAAAATCTTCACTCTTCAGTTGAGCCTGTGTGAGGTTTTTAGCAACCACTTCTCTCAGAGCATCAAGAGG
Organism: Poeciliopsis prolifica; assembly: GCF_027474105.1. Classification (NCBI taxonomy): domain Eukaryota; kingdom Metazoa; phylum Chordata; class Actinopteri; order Cyprinodontiformes; family Poeciliidae; genus Poeciliopsis; species Poeciliopsis prolifica. Next base: position 608,298 of record NW_026562412.1, read on the forward strand.
ATTGGAATAGGCTGCTCATGGCGGTGGGGGCCTAGAGTTTGGGAAAGATAGGTAGCATGTAGAAACGACACCAAAAAGCGCTCAGTATTTTTGAAACGACGGCGCTGGATATACCGTGGCGGAGAATGAGGCCAGAGCCTGTCTGAGTACGGAGAAGCTTTTTGGAAAAGAAGCTGCCAAACTTCCACCACGTACATCCGGTTGCTTTCCAGAGAGCACTTCAAGAGCGTGGCCAAGTTTTCTGCTGAGAGTCGTCTTGTCTGAAGAAGAAATAAATCAAACTCTGAGCACGTGAGGTTGTTTTGGGTTTACAGCTTGCAATCAAACATCTTACCGGGGCACAGGCGTGTTCAGTGATGGTGAAGTTGCACACGGCTTCAGTAGAATTGTCATCTTCCAGTGCGTGGAGTTGAGAGCTGTGCAACGTAACCATAAAACAATGCAGCTTTGGTTACATTGGCCAAACCCACTTGCTAGCACTGCATCACATAAGACAGTCATCGGCTTACCTGTCTACCTCGGAGCAGATGAGTTTTTCTGTAAAAACACCAAAATTGTGCATGAGCTACTGCTATTTGACACGTGATATGTTGTTTCATCAATTCATAGATGGGTTATTCTCAGCAAACTTACCATCAACGTGTGTCTTTGCACTGGGGACAAACAAAGCAGCAACTGTTAGGTCAGTGGCAAAAGCTACATAGACTTATACAACGGCAATGTGCCCCTCTAGTCCTGTAAATGAACATGACGTGGGGTCTCTTTGCCGTGAGAAACACCTTTGAGCCTTAGCTTACCGTGAAAGAATCCAGTGTTGCACAATCTGTTTGAAAGAAAGTTGAAATTAGACGTGGCTTGAACATGTCTCTTAAAGTGAGAGTTGCACCGGGCTTTTCTGAAGGAATTTCTCCGCGAAGCATTGGCCACAGTACCTGGGAAGGCCTCCTGCAGTGATTCCAGGCTTGACCTCACGTCCATTGAAATTTGCGGTGGCAGGATCTTCAGGCTTTCCATTAGGCCAGTGACTCTGAAAAGAAGGAAGGAAAACCGTCATTCAGGGGACTGGTATGGAACCGTAGTTCGATGTGGATCAAATGCCAAGGATCATATTCCTATCTTAGGGGTTGGTCTCACATCGCTCCGTAGGCTTCACAGCTGATGTTACCGGGTATCACCCGCAGGCTGTCTGGTTGGATGCTTGCTATCACAGGAATCAATAAACTTGAAACCACAGCTGGTAGTCTTGTACCTCAAAGTCGTCAAATTTAAGAGCCAGGCTGCTCAGAGTCAGGTTTAAGATGGTCTCTCGTACCGCCACATTTTGGATGTAGGTTGTGTTTGTCTGTTAGGGAAAGCAGGAAAATTGTAACTCGGGAGGACCTTTCATTCCAAGAGCATCCCGCAAAGAGCTGGACAAGGTCCGTGGCAAAGCTTCGGACTCTGCGTTCATCGAAACCAACACAAAAGATTTCTTGGCCAACATTGATCTGCCAATCATTTGAAATACCTTCATTTACCTAGAAGGAAAACTTTGGAGCAAAATAACAAAGTTAAAGTTTGGCATTTACCTGCTGGAGTGACTGTGTGAACACCAGGAAAAACTGACCAAGCTGCTCCACATTGCCGGGCTCTGTCAAGTTTGTGAGCACCTCCTTTACGAGGGTGGCATCCTCCAGAGCATTGCTGCCTGGATCTGTCAGAAGCTCAGCTTTCTGTTTGGGTGAAAGAACGCTCACAAGTGCTCCCTGATGAAACAAACCGAGAGAACAGGTGAATTTCATTTCTCTTTCATGTGACGCCGCGTGTGCGCCCGCCACAAAGAGGAGACTGTGCCCGCGTTCTCGCAGATCATCTACAGTAGGATGTGTGGCTTACCTGAGAGAGGTTGAAGAATTTGAGCTCAAAATATGTGGCGTATTGAGAAAATGGGCCCAGGTTTGTTTCCACCCACTGGGAATCGGTCTGGATGTTTACCCTGCAAGCTAAGGCACATACATGTACGTACATATCAGCTTTCCTTTCCTCTGACTATTTCGTCCATTTCTGTTTTAATTCTTATGAGGGATTTGTACTTTCCCATCAACGTGGCCGTGGCCGAGACGCCACGGTGTTAATGTGGAAAACTTACCTGGCCGGTTGATGACATCAGCAGAGTTTTTCAGGTACTGCAGCAAAACAGCTGCAATTTCTTCTTGTCTTTCCTGAGCTACGGCAGACACAACTTTGCCCATCACGCTGCAAAGATTGGAATAAATCTTTTAGACACGGTCCCTTAAGAGTTCTCTGTGATTTGGAGCTTTCAAAACGTCGATGTCCTTGATACACAACTCACATGACATGGTATTTTGTGCAGTTGATGTTGGTGATTACATCTTGGAGCATTTGTGGAGTGAAACTTGGGAGAACCGGGACCAGTTTGACATGGAACCAGTCAAAAAGATCCTTTTCAGGGAACTCTGGGAAAGAGGGACCGACGATGATGTAGGTCCTGTTCATGATGCGATCTCTGACGTCAACTTGAAACTCTGGGACCTAAATATTTATGACAGGAGACAAATCCAACACCACTCAGTTGCTACGATGCGAGCCCACCGTGTCGTACTCATGAAAAGTGGCAAAAACAGTAGGGTCCTATGAATTACTGCAATATTACGATTTGAATAGCTTTCCAATACCATTGACATAGCTTTTCAAACCGGGACTCTTGTGCCACTTGAAGGTGTAGCTTACCTCCTTCTCTGTAAGTTTGGTAAAGAATGCGTCCACGTTTTCAACAGCGTTTCCAACCTGCAGTCGCTCAAAGACTCGATCGACAAGTCGTGTGTCATTCGAGATGTCTGTGCTCAGCAGAAACTCTGCTACCTGAGAGGGAGACAGTTTCGACAGGACTTCGGCCTGCAACGATAGAAAACGAGAATTCAGCTTGAAGTCATTGTGGAACTTTGGAGTAGAAAATTCGGCAGATCCCCCCTTAAATCTTGTCAACCGCTTTAGTCACTCACTGGAGAAGTTGGGATAAAGGGCTTGCAGATCCTCTACGCTGGCAAATTGAGAGAAATTGCCAAAGTTGGCCTGTAGCCAGAGCTGACTACTATTGGCGGATGACACACAGCCTGGGTCTGCAAAACAACAGGAGTCAGAACACCGCCTGGTGTACAGTCACTACTTTACCAAGGAGGCCGGTGAGCCTGCGTGCACTTACCTGGCAAATCCTTTCTGGAAAGGAATGGTTGGATGAAGTGAGTAAAGACTGCTCGCTTTCTGTCGTTGTCCATCAGTGGGCTTTGGTTGCTGAATGCTCCGATGCTAAAATTTTGAGCGAGGGATTTTAACGTCAAAGGAGTCTGCCAGTTTCTTTGAGATACTGCGAACGCTCATGCAATAAGTCCTCCAGGTACTTACACAATCTGGTAGGTCTGGCAGCTGAAGTTGTAGGTGCCAAGGCAGAAGAGGAAATTTGTTGACGGGGAGGCCAGGAATGGACCGAGATCCATCTGGAACCAGCTTCTAACAAAATCTTCACTCTTCAGTTGAGCCTGTGTGAGGTTTTTAGCAACCACTTCTCTCAGAGCATCAAGAGGATTGGAATAGGCTGCGCTCATGGCGGTGGGGGCCTAGAGTTTGGGGAAAGATAGGTAGCATGTAGAAACGACACCAAAAAGCGCTCAGTATTTTTGAAACGACGGCGCTGGATATACCGTGGCGGAGAATGAGGCCAGAGCCTGTCTGAGTACGGGAGAAGCTTTTTGGAAAAGAAGCTGCCAAACTTCCACCACGTACATCCGGTTGCTTTCCAGAGAGCACTTCAAGAGCGTGGCCAAGTTTTCTGCTGAGAGTCGTCTTGTCTGAAGAAGAAATAAATCAAACTCTGAGCACGTGAGGTTGTTTTGGGTTTACAGCTTGCAATCAAACATCTTACCGGGGCACAGGCGTGTTCAGTGATGGTGAAGTTGCACACGGCTTCAGTAGAATTGTCATCTTCCAGTGCGTGGAGTTGAGAGCTGTGCAACGTAACCATAAAACAATGCAGCTTTGGTTACATTGGCCAAACCCACTTGCTAGCACTGCATCACATAAGACAGTCATCGGCTTACCTGTCTACCTCGGAGCAGATGAGTTTTTCTGTAAAAACACCAAAATTGTGCATGAGCTACTGCTATTTGACACGTGATATGTTGTTTCATCAATTCATAGATGGGTTATTCTCAGCAAACTTACCATCAACGTGTGTGTCTTTGCACTGGGGACAAACAAAGCAGCAACTGTTAGGTCAGTGGCAAAAGCTACATAGACTTATACAACGGCAATGTGCCACCCTCTAGTCCTGTAAATGAACATGACGTGGGGTCTCTTTGCCGTGAGAAACACCTTTGAGCCTTAGCTTACCGTGAAAGAATCCAGTGTTGCACAATCTGTTTGAAAGGAAGTTGAAATTAGACGTGGCTTGAACATGTCTCTTAAAGTGAGAGTTGCACCGGGCTTTTCTGAAGGAATTTCTCCGCGAAGCATTGGCCACACGTACCTGGGAAGGCCTCCTGCAGTGATTCCAGGCTTGACCTCACGTCCATTGAAATTTGCGGTGGCAGGATCTTCAGGCTTTCCATTAGGCCAGTGACTCTGAAAAGAAGGAAGGAAAACCGTCATTCAGGGGACTGGTATGGAACCGTAGTTCGATGTGGATCAAATGCCAAGGATCATATTCCTATCTTAGGGGTTTGGTCTCACATCGCTCCGTAGGCTTCACAGCTGATGTTACCGGGTATCACCCGCAGGCTGTCTGGTTGGATGCTTGCTATCACAGGAATCAAATAAACTTGAAACCACAGCTGGTAGTCTTGTACCTCAAAGTCGTCAAATTTAAGAGCCAGGCTGCTCAGAGTCAGGTTTAAGATGGTCTCTCGTACCGCCACATTTTGGATGTAGGTTGTGTTTGTCTGTTAGGGAAAGCAGGAAAATTGTAACTCGGGAGGACCTTTCATTCCAAGAGCATCCCGCAAAGAGCTGGACAAGGTCCGTGGCAAAGCTTCGGACTCTGCGTTCATCGAAACCAACACAAAAGATTTCTTGGCCAACATTTGATCTGCCAACCATTTGAAATACCTTCATTTACCTAGAAGGAAAACTTTGGAGCAAAATAACAAAGTTAAAGTTTGGCATTTACCTGCTGGAGTGACTGTGTGAACACCAGGAAAAACTGACCAAGCTGCTCCACATTGCCGGGCTCTGTCAAGTTTGTGAGCACCTCCTTTACGAGGGTGGCATCCTCCAGAGCATTGCTGCCTGGATCTGTCAGAAGCTCAGCTTTCTTTTTGGGTGAAAGAACGCTCACAAGTGCTCCCTGATGAAACAAACCGAGAGAGAACAGGTGAATTTCATTTCTCTTTCATGTGACGCCGCGTGTGCGCCCGCCACAAAGAGGAGACTGTGCCCGCGTTCTCGCAGATCATCTACAGTAGGATGTGTGGCTTACCTGAGAGAGGTTGAAGAATTTGAGCTCAAAATATGTGGCGTATTGAGAAAATGGGCCCAGGTTTGTTTCCACCCACTGGGAATCGGTCTGGATGTTTACCCTGCAAGCTAAGGCACATACATGTACGTACATATCAGCTTTCCTTTCCTCTGACTATTTCGTCCATTTCTGTTTTAATTCTTATGAGGGATTTGTACTTTCCCATCAACGTGGCCGTGGCCGAGACGCCACGGTGTTAATGTGGAAAACTTACCTGGCCGGTTGATGACATCAGCAGAGTTTTTCAGGTACTGCAGCAAAACAGCTGCAATTTCTTCTTGTCTTTCCTGAGCTACGGCAGACACAACTTTGCCCATCCCACTCACGCTGCAAAGATTGGAATAAATCTTTTAGACACGGTCCCTTAAGAGTTCTCTGTGATTTGGAGCTTTCAAAACGTCGATGTCCTTGATACACAACTCACATGACATGGTATTTTGTGCAGTTGATGTTGGTGATTACATCTTGGAGCATTTGTGGAGTGAAACTTGGGAGAACCGGGACCAGTTTGACATGGAACCAGTCAAAAAGATCCTTTTCAGGGAACTCTGGGAAAGAGGGACCGACGATGATGTAGGTCCTGTTCATGATGCGATCTCTGACGTCAACTTGAAACTCTGGGACCTAAATATTTATGACAGGAGACAAATCCAACACCACTCAGTTGCTACGATGCGAGCCCACCGTGTCGTACTCATGAAAAGTGGCAAAAACAGTAGGGTCCTATGAATTACTGCAATATTACGATTTGAATAGCTTTCCAATACCATTGACATAGCTTTTCAAACCGGGACTCTTGTGCCACTTGAAGGTGTAGCTTACCTCCTTCTCTGTAAGTTTGGTAAAGAATGCGTCCACGTTTTCAACAGCGTTTCCAACCTGCAGTCGCTCAAAGACTCGATCGACAAGTCGTGTGTCATTCGAGATGTCTGTGCTCAGCAGAAACTCTGCTACCTGAGAGGGAGACAGTTTCGACAGGACTTCGGCCTGCAACGATAGAAAACGAGAATTCAGCTTGAAGTCATTGTGGAACTTTGGAGTAGAAAATTCGGCAGATCCCCCCTTAAATCTTGTCAACCGCTTTAGTCACTCACACTGGAGAAGTTGGGATAAAGGGCTTGCAGATCCTCTACGCTGGCAAATTGAGAGAAATTGCCAAAGTTGGCCTGTAGCCAGAGCTGACTACTATTGGCGGATGACACACAGCCTGGGTCTGCAAAACAACAGGAGTCAGAACACCGCCTGGTGTACAGTCACTACTTTACCAAGGCCCGGTGAGCCTGCGTGCACTTACCTGGCAAATCCTTTCTGGAAAGGAATGGTTGGATGAAGTGAGTAAAGACTGCTCGCTTTCTGTCGTTGTCCATCAGTGGGCTTTGGTTGCTGAATGCTCCGATGCTAAAATTTTGAGCGAGGGATTTTAACGTCAAAGGAGTCTGCCAGTTTCTTTGAGATACTGCGAACGCTCATGCAATAAGTCCTCCAGGTACTTACACAATCTGGTAGGTCTGGCAGCTGAAGTTGTAGGTGCCAAGGCAGAAGAGGAAATTTGTTGACGGGGAGGCCAGGAATGGACCGAGATCCATCTGGAACCAGCTTCTAACAAAATCTTCACTCTTCAGTTGAGCCTGTGTGAGGTTTTTAGCAACCACTTCTCTCAGAGCATCAAGAGGATTGGAATAGGCTGCGCTCATGGCGGTGGGGGCCTAGAGTTTGGGGAAAGATAGGTAGCATGTAGAAACGACACCAAAAAGCGCTCAGTATTTTTGAAACGACGGCGCTGGATATACCGTGGCGGAGAATGAGGCCAGAGCCTGTCTGAGTACGGGAGAAGCTTTTTGGAAAAGAAGCTGCCAAACTTCCACCACGTACATCCGGTTGCTTTCCAGAGAGCACTTCAAGAGCGTGGCCAAGTTTTCTGCTGAGAGTCGTCTTGTCTGAAGAAGAAATAAATCAAACTCTGAGCACGTGAGGTTGTTTTGGGTTTACAGCTTGCAATCAAACATCTTACCGGGGCACAGGCGTGTTCAGTGATGGTGAAGTTGCACACGGCTTCAGTAGAATTGTCATCTTCCAGTGCTTGGAGTTGAGAGCTGTGCAACGTAACCATAAAACAATGCAGCTTTGGTTACATTGGCCAAACCCACTTGCTAGCACTGCATCACATAAGACAGTCATCGGCTTACCTGTCTACCTCGGAGCAGATGAGTTTTTCTGTAAAAACACCAAAATTGTGCATGAGCTACTGCTATTTGACACGTGATATGTTGTTTCATCAATCATAGATGGGTTATTCTCAGCAAACTTACCATCAACGTGTGTGTCTTTGCACTGGGGACAAACAAAGCAGCAACTGTTAGGTCAGTGGCAAAAGCTACATAGACTTATACAACGGCAATGTGCCACCCTCTAGTCCTGTAAATGAACATGACGTGGGGTCTCTTTGCCGTGAGAAACACCTTTGAGCCTTAGCTTACCGAAAGAATCCAGTGTTGCACAATCTGTTTGAAAGAAGTTGAAATTAGACGTGGCTTGAACATGTCTCTTAAAGTGAGAGTTGCACCGGGCTTTTCTGAAGGAATTTCTCCGCGAAGCATTGGCCACACGTACCTGGGAAGGCCTCCTGCAGTGATTCCAGGCTTGACCTCACGTCCATTGAAATTTGCGGTGGCAGGATCTTCAGGCTTTCCATTAGGCCAGTGACTCTGAAAAGAAGGAAGGAAAACCGTCATTCAGGGGACTGGTATGGAACCGTAGTTCGATGTGGATCAAATGCCAAGGATCATATTCCTATCTTAGGGGTTTGGTCTCACATCGCTCCGTAGGCTTCACAGCTGATGTTACCGGGTATCACCCGCAGGCTGTCTGGTTGGATGCTTGCTATCACAGGAATCAAATAAACTTGAAACCACAGCTGGTAGTCTTGTACCTCAAAGTCGTCAAATTTAAGAGCCAGGCTGCTCAGAGTCAGGTTTAAGATGGTCTCTCGTACCGCCACATTTTGGATGTAGGTTGTGTTTGTCTGTTAGGGAAAGCAGGAAAATTGTAACTCGGGAGGACCTTTCATTCCAAGAGCATCCCGCAAAGAGCTGGACAAGGTCCGTGGCAAAGCTTCGGACTCTGCGTTCATCGAAACCAACACAAAAGATTTCTTGGCCAACATTTGATCTGCCAACCATTTGAAATACCTTCATTTACCTAGAAGGAAAACTTTGGAGCAAAATAACAAAGTTAAAGTTTGGCATTTACCTGCTGGAGTGACTGTGTGAACACCAGGAAAAACTGACCAAGCTGCTCCACATTGCCGGGCTCTGTCAAGTTTGTGAGCACCTCCTTTACGAGGGTGGCATCCTCCAGAGCATTGCTGCCTGGATCTGTCAGAAGCTCAGCTTTCTGTTTGGGTGAAAGAACGCTCACAAGTGCTCCCTGATGAAACAAACCGAGAGAACAGGTGAATTTCATTTCTCTTTCATGTGACGCCGCGTGTGCGCCCGCCACAAAGAGGAGACTGTGCCCGCGCGTTCTCGCAGATCATCTACAGTAGGATGTGTGGCTTACCTGAGAGAGGTTGAAGAATTTGAGCTCAAAATATGTGGCGTATTGAGAAAATGGGCCCAGGTTTGTTTCCACCCACTGGAATCGGTCTGGATGTTTACCCTGCAAGCTAAGGCACATACATGTACATATCAGCTTTCCTTTCCTCTGACTATTTCGTCCATTTCTGTTTTAATTCTTATGAGGATTTGTACTTTCCCATCAACGTGGCCGTGGCCGAGACGCCACGGTGTTAATGTGGAAAACTTACCTGGCCGGTTGATGACATCAGCAGAGTTTTTCAGGTACTGCAGCAAAACAGCTGCAATTTCTTCTTGTCTTTCCTGAGCTACGGCAGACACAACTTTGCCCATCCCACTCACGCTGCAAAGATTGGAATAAATCTTTTAGACACGGTCCCTTAAGAGTTCTCTGTGATTTGGAGCTTTCAAAACGTCGATGTCCTTGATACACAACTCACATGACATGGTATTTTGTGCAGTTGATGTTGGTGATTACATCTTGGAGCATTTGTGGAGTGAAACTTGGGAGAACCGGGACCAGTTTGACATGGAACCAGTCAAAAAGATCCTTTTCAGGGAACTCTGGGAAAGAGGGACCGACGATGATGTAGGTCCTGTTCATGATGCGATCTCTGACGTCAACTTGAAACTCTGGGACCTAAATATTTATGACAGGAGACAAATCCAACACCACTCAGTTGCTACGATGCGAGCCCACCGTGTCGTACTCATGAAAAGTGGCAAAAACAGTAGGGTCCTATGAATTACTGCAATATTACGATTTGAATAGCTTTCCAATACCATTGACATAGCTTTTCAAACCGGGACTCTTGTGCCACTTGAAGGTGTAGCTTACCTCCTTCTCTGTAAGTTTGGTAAAGAATGCGTCCACGTTTTCAACAGCGTTTCCAACCTGCAGTCGCTCAAAGACTCGATCGACAAGTCGTGTGTCATTCGAGATGTCTGTGCTCAGCAGAAACTCTGCTACCTGAGAGGGAGACAGTTTCGACAGGACTTCGGCCTGCAACGATAGAAAACGAGAATTCAGCTTGAAGTCATTGTGGAACTTTGGAGTAGAAAATTCGGCAGATCCCCCCTTAAATCTTGTCAACCGCTTTAGTCACTCACACTGGAGAAGTTGGGATAAAGGGCTTGCAGATCCTCTACGCTGGCAAATTGAGAGAAATTGCCAAAGTTGGCCTGTAGCCAGAGCTGACTACTATTGGCGGATGACACACAGCCTGGGTCTGCAAAACAACAGGAGTCAGAACACCGCCTGGTGTACAGTCACTACTTTACCAAGGAGGCCCGGTGAGCCTGCGTGCACTTACCTGGCAAATCCTTTCTGGAAAGGAATGGTTGGATGAAGTGAGTAAAGACTGCTCGCTTTCTGTCGTTGTCCATCAGTGGGCTTTGGTTGCTGAATGCTCCGATGCTAAAATTTTGAGCGAGGGATTTTAACGTCAAAGGAGTCTGCCAGTTTCTTTGAGATACTGCGAACGCTCATGCAATAAGTCCTCCAGGTACTTACACAATCTGGTAGGTCTGGCAGCTGAAGTTGTAGGTGCCAAGGCAGAAGAGGAAATTTGTTGACGGGGAGGCCAGGAATGGACCGAGATCCATCTGGAACCAGCTTCTAACAAAATCTTCACTCTTCAGTTGAGCCTGTGTGAGGTTTTTAGCAACCACTTCTCTCAGAGCATCAAGAGGATTGGAATAGGCTGCGCTCATGGCGGTGGGGGCCTAGAGTTTGGGGAAAGATAGGTAGCATGTAGAAACGACACCAAAAAGCGCTCAGTATTTTTGAAACGACGGCGCTGGATATACCGTGGCGGAGAATGAGGCCAGAGCCTGTCTGAGTACGGGAGAAGCTTTTTGGAAAAGAAGCTGCCAAACTTCCACCACGTACATCCGGTTGCTTTCCAGAGAGCACTTCAAGAGCGTGGCCAAGTTTTCTGCTGAGAGTCGTCTTGTCTGAAGAAGAAATAAATCAAACTCTGAGCACGTGAGGTTGTTTTGGGTTTACAGCTTGCAATCAAACATCTTACCGGGGCACAGGCGTGTTCAGTGATGGTGAAGTTGCACACGGCTTCAGTAGAATTGTCATCTTCCAGTGCTTGGAGTTGAGAGCTGTGCAACGTAACCATAAAACAATGCAGCTTTGGTTACATTGGCCAAACCCACTTGCTAGCACTATGCATCACATAAGACAGTCATCGGCTTACCTGTCTACCTCGGAGCAGATGAGTTTTTCTGTAAAAACACCAAAATTGTGCATGAGCTACTGCTATTTGACACGTGATATGTTGTTTCATCAATTCATAGATGGGTTATTCTCAGCAAACTTACCATCAACGTGTGTGTCTTTGCACTGGGGACAAACAAAGCAGCAACTGTTAGGTCAGTGGCAAAAGCTACATAGACTTATACAACGGCAATGTGCCACCCTCTAGTCCTGTAAATGAACATGACGTGGGGTCTCTTTGCCGTGAGAAACACCTTTGAGCCTTAGCTTACCGTGAAAGAATCCAGTGTTGCACAATCTGTTTGAAAGAAAGTTGAAATTAGACGTGGCTTGAACATGTCTCTTAAAGTGAGAGTTGCACCGGGCTTTTCTGAAGGAATTTCTCCGCGAAGCATTGGCCACACGTACCTGGGAAGGCCTCCTGCAGTGATTCCAGGCTTGACCTCACGTCCATTGAAATTTGCGGTGGCAGGATCTTCAGGCTTTCCATTAGGCCAGTGACTCTGAAAAGAAGGAAGGAAAACCGTCATTCAGGGGACTGGTATGGAACCGTAGTTCGATGTGGATCAAATGCCAAGGATCATATTCCTATCTTAGGGGTTTGGTCTCACATCGCTCCGTAGGCTTCACAGCTGATGTTACCGGGTATCACCCGCAGGCTGTCTGGTTGGATGCTTGCTATCACAGGAATCAAATAAACTTGAAACCACAGCTGGTAGTCTTGTACCTCAAAGTCGTCAAATTTAAGAGCCAGGCTGCTCAGAGTCAGGTTTAAGATGGTCTCTCGTACCGCCACATTTTGGATGTAGGTTGTGTTTGTCTGTTAGGGAAAGCAGGAAAATTGTAACTCGGGAGGACCTTTCATTCCAAGAGCATCCCGCAAAGAGCTGGACAAGGTCCGTGGCAAAGCTTCGGACTCTGCGTTCATCGAAACCAACACAAAAGATTTCTTGGCCAACATTTGATCTGCCAACCATTTGAAATACCTTCATTTACCTAGAAGGAAAACTTTGGAGCAAAATAACAAAGTTAAAGTTTGGCATTTACCTGCTGGAGTGACTGTGTGAACACCAGGAAAAACTGACCAAGCTGCTCCACATTGCCGGGCTCTGTCAAGTTTGTGAGCACCTCCTTTACGAGGGTGGCATCCTCCAGAGCATTGCTGCCTGGATCTGTCAGAAGCTCAGCTTTCTGTTTGGGTGAAAGAACGCTCACAAGTGCTCCCTGATGAAACAAACCGAGAGAACAGGTGAATTTCATTTCTCTTTCATGTGACGCCGCGTGTGCGCCCGCCACAAAGAGGAGACTGTGCCCGCGTTCTCGCAGATCATCTACAGTAGGATGTGTGGCTTACCTGAGAGAGGTTGAAGAATTTGAGCTCAAAATATGTGGCGTATTGAGAAAATGGGCCCAGGTTTGTTTCCACCCACTGGGAATCGGTCTGGATGTTTACCCTGCAAGCTAAGGCACATACATGTACGTACATATCAGCTTTCCTTTCCTCTGACTATTTCGTCCATTTCTGTTTTAATTCTTATGAGGGATTTGTACTTTCCCATCAACGTGGCCGTGGCCGAGACGCCACGGTGTTAATGTGGAAAACTTACCTGGCCGGTTGATGACATCAGCAGAGTTTTTCAGGTACTGCAGCAAAACAGCTGCAATTTCTTCTTGTCTTTCCTGAGCTACGGCAGACACAACTTTGCCCATCCCACTCACGCTGCAAAGATTGGAATAAATCTTTTAGACACGGTCCCTTAAGAGTTCTCTGTGATTTGGAGCTTTCAAAACGTCGATGTCCTTGATACACAACTCACATGACATGGTATTTTGTGCAGTTGATGTTGGTGATTACATCTTGGAGCATTTGTGGAGTGAAACTTGGGAGAACCGGGACCAGTTTGACATGGAACCAGTCAAAAAGATCCTTTTCAGGGAACTCTGGGAAAGAGGGACCGACGATGATGTAGGTCCTGTTCATGATGCGATCTCTGACGTCAACTTGAAACTCTGGGACCTAAATATTTATGACAGGAGACAAATCCAACACCACTCAGTTGCTACGATGCGAGCCCACCGTGTCGTACTCATGAAAAGTGGCAAAAACAGTAGGGTCCTATGAATTACTGCAATATTACGATTTGAATAGCTTTCCAATACCATTGACATAGCTTTTCAAACCGGGACTCTTGTGCCACTTGAAGGTGTAGCTTACCTCCTTCTCTGTAAGTTTGGTAAAGAATGCGTCCACGTTTTCAACAGCGTTTCCAACCTGCAGTCGCTCAAAGACTCGATCGACAAGTCGTGTGTCATTCGAGATGTCTGTGCTCAGCAGAAACTCTGCTACCTGAGAGGGAGACAGTTTCGACAGGACTTCGGCCTGCAACGATAGAAAACGAGAATTCAGCTTGAAGTCATTGTGGAACTTTGGAGTAGAAAATTCGGCAGATCCCCCCTTAAATCTTGTCAACCGCTTTAGTCACTCACACTGGAGAAGTTGGGATAAAGGGCTTGCAGATCCTCTACGCTGGCAAATTGAGAGAAATTGCCAAAGTTGGCCTGTAGCCAGAGCTGACTACTATTGGCGGATGACACACAGCCTGGGTCTGCAAAACAACAGGAGTCAGAACACCGCCTGGTGTACAGTCACTACTTTACCAAGGAGGCCCGGTGAGCCTGCGTGCACTTACCTGGCAAATCCTTTCTGGAAAGGAATGGTTGGATGAAGTGAGTAAAGACTGCTCGCTTTCTGTCGTTGTCCATCAGTGGGCTTTGGTTGCTGAATGCTCCGATGCTAAAATTTTGAGCGAGGGATTTTAACGTCAAAGGAGTCTGCCAGTTTCTTTGAGATACTGCGAACGCTCATGCAATAAGTCCTCCAGGTACTTACACAATCTGGTAGGTCTGGCAGCTGAAGTTGTAGGTGCCAAGGCAGAAGAGGAAATTTGTTGACGGGGAGGCCAGGAATGGACCGAGATCCATCTGGAACCAGCTTCTAACAAAATCTTCACTCTTCAGTTGAGCCTGTGTGAGGTTTTTAGCAACCACTTCTCTCAGAGCATCAAGAGGATTGGAATAGGCTGCGCTCATGGCGGTGGGGGCCTAGAGTTTGGGGAAAGATAGGTAGCATGTAGAAACGACACCAAAAAGCGCTCAGTATTTTTGAAACGACGGCGCTGGATATACCGTGGCGGAGAATGAGGCCAGAGCCTGTCTGAGTACGGGAGAAGCTTTTTGGAAAAGAAGCTGCCAAACTTCCACCACGTACATCCGGTTGCTTTCCAGAGAGCACTTCAAGAGCGTGGCCAAGTTTTCTGCTGAGAGTCGTCTTGTCTGAAGAAGAAATAAATCAAACTCTGAGCACGTGAGGTTGTTTTGGGTTTACAGCTTGCAATCAAACATCTTACCGGGGCACAGGCGTGTTCAGTGATGGTGAAGTTGCACACGGCTTCAGTAGAATTGTCATCTTCCAGTGCGTGGAGTTGAGAGCTGTGCAACGTAACCATAAACAATGCAGCTTTGGTTACATTGGCCAAACCCACTTGCTAGCACTGCATCACATAAGACAGTCATCGGCTTACCTGTCTACCTCGGAGCAGATGAGTTTTTCTGTAAAAACACCAAAATTGTGCATGAGCTACTGCTATTTGACACGTGATATGTTGTTTCATCAATTCATAGATGGGTTATTGTCAGCAAACTTACCATCAACGTGTGTGTCTTTGCACTGGGGACAAACAAAGCAGCAACTGTTAGGTCAGTGGCAAAAGCTACATAGACTTATACAACGGCAATGTGCCACCCTCTAGTCCTGTAAATGAACATGACGTGGGGTCTCTTTGCCGTGAGAAACACCTTTGAGCCTTAGCTTACCGTGAAAGAATCCAGTGTTGCACAATCTGTTTGAAAGAAAGTTGAAATTAGACGTGGCTTGAACATGTCTCTTAAAGTGAGAGTTGCACCGGGCTTTTCTGAAGGAATTTCTCCGCGAAGCATTGGCCACACGTACCTGGGAAGGCCTCCTGCAGTGATTCCAGGCTTGACCTCACGTCCATTGAAATTTGCGGTGGCAGGATCTTCAGGCTTTCCATTAGGCCAGTGACTCTGAAAAGAAGGAAGGAAAACCGTCATTCAGGGGACTGGTATGGAACCGTAGTTCGATGTGGATCAAATGCCAAGGATCATATTCCTATCTTAGGGGTTTGGTCTCACATCGCTCCGTAGGCTTCACAGCTGATGTTACCGGGTATCACCCGCAGGCTGTCTGGTTGGATGCTTGCTATCACAGGAATCAAATAAACTTGAAACCACAGCTGGTAGTCTTGTACCTCAAAGTCGTCAAATTTAAGAGCCAGGCTGCTCAGAGTCAGGTTTAAGATGGTCTCTCGTACCGCCACATTTTGGATGTAGGTTGTGTTTGTCTGTTAGGGAAAGCAGGAAAATTGTAACTCGGGAGGACCTTTCATTCCAAGAGCATCCCGCAAAGAGCTGGACAAGGTCCGTGGCAAAGCTTCGGACTCTGCGTTCATCGAAACCAACACAAAAGATTTCTTGGCCAACATTTGATCTGCCAACCATTTGAAATACCTTCATTTACCTAGAAGGAAAACTTTGGAGCAAAATAACAAAGTTAAAGTTTGGCATTTACCTGCTGGAGTGACTGTGTGAACACCAGGAAAAACTGACCAAGCTGCTCCACATTGCCGGGCTCTGTCAAGTTTGTGAGCACCTCCTTTACGAGGGTGGCATCCTCCAGAGCATTGCTGCCTGGATCTGTCAGAAGCTCAGCTTTCTGTTTGGGTGAAAGAACGCTCACAAGTGCTCCCTGATGAAACAAACCGAGAGAACAGGTGAATTTCATTTCTCTTTCATGTGACGCCGCGTGTGCGCCCGCCACAAAGAGGAGACTGTGCCCGCGTTCTCGCAGATCATCTACAGTAGGATGTGTGGCTTACCTGAGAGAGGTTGAAGAATTTGAGCTCAAAATATGTGGCGTATTGAGAAAATGGGCCCAGGTTTGTTTCCACCCACTGGGAATCGGTCTGGATGTTTACCCTGCAAGCTAAGGCACATGTACGTACATATCAGCTTTCCTTTCCTCTGACTATTTCGTCCATTTCTGTTTTAATTCTTATGAGGGATTTGTACTTTCCCATCAACGTGGCCGTGGCCGAGACGCCACGGTGTTAATGTGGAAAACTTACCTGGCCGGTTGATGACATCAGCAGAGTTTTTCAGGTACTGCAGCAAAACAGCTGCAATTTCTTCTTGTCTTTCCTGAGCTACGGCAAGACACACTTTGCCCATCCCACTCACGCTGCAAAGATTGGAATAAATATTTTAGACACGGTCCCTTAAGAGTTCTCTGTGATTTGGAGCTTTCAAAACGTCGATGTCCTTGATACACAACTCACATGACATGGTATTTTGTGCAGTTGATGTTGGTGATTACATCTTGGAGCATTTGTGGAGTGAAACTTGGGAGAACCGGGACCAGTTTGACATGGAACCAGTCAAAAAGATCCTTTTCAGGGAACTCTGGGAAAGAGGGACCGACGATGATGTAGGTCCTGTTCATGATGCGATCTCTGACGTCAACTTGAAACTCTGGGACCTAAATATTTATGACAGGAGACAAATCCAACACCACTCAGTTGCTACGATGCGAGCCCACCGTGTCGTACTCATGAAAAGTGGCAAAAACAGTAGGGTCCTATGAATTACTGCAATATTACGATTTGAATAGCTTTCCAATACCATTGACATAGCTTTTCAAACCGGGACTCTTGTGCCACTTGAAGGTGTAGCTTACCTCCTTCTCTGTAAGTTTGGTAAAGAATGCGTCCACGTTTTCAACAGCATTTCCAACCTGCAGTCGCTCAAAGACTCGATCGACAAGTCGTGTGTCATTCGAGATGTCTGTGCTCAGCAGAAACTCTGCTACCTGAGAGGGAGACAGTTTCGACAGGACTTCGGCCTGCAACGATAGAAAACGAGAATTCAGCTTGAAGTCATTGTGGAACTTTGGAGTAGAAAATTCGGCAGATCCCCCCTTAAATCTTGTCAACCGCTTTAGTCACTCACACTGGAGAAGTTGGGATAAAGGGCTTGCAGATCCTCTACGCTGGCAAATTGAGAGAAATTGCCAAAGTTGGCCTGTAGCCAGAGCTGACTACTATTGGCAGATGACACACAGCCTGGGTCTGCAAAACAACAGGAGTCAGAACACCGCCTGGTGTACAGTCACTACTTTACCAAGGAGGCCCGGTGAGCCTGCGTGCACTTACCTGGCAAATCCTTTCTGGAAAGGAATGGTTGGATGAAGTGAGTAAAGACTGCTCGCTTTCTGTCGTTGTCCATCAGTGGGCTTTGGTTGCTGAATGCTCCGATGCTAAAATTTTGAGCGAGGGATTTTAACGTCAAAGGAGTCTGCCAGTTTCTTTGAGATACTGCGAACGCTCATGCAATAAGTCCTCCAGGTACTTACACAATCTGGTAGGTCTGGCAGCTGAAGTTGTAGGTGCCAAGGCAGAAGAGGAAATTTGTTGACGGGGAGGCCAGGAATGGACCGAGATCCATCTGGAACCAGCTTCTAACAAAATCTTCACTCTTCAGTTGAGCCTGTGTGAGGTTTTTAGCAACCACTTCTCTCAGAGCATCAAGAGGAATAGGCTGCGCTCATGGCGGTGGGGGCCTAGAGTTTGGGGAAAGATAGGTAGCATGTAGAAACGACACCAAAAGCGCTCAGTATTTTTGAAACGACGGCGCTGGATATACCGTGGCGGAGAATGAGGCCAGAGCCTGTCTGAGTACGGGAGAAGCTTTTTGGAAAAGAAGCTGCCAAACTTCCACCACGTACATCCGGTTGCTTTCCAGAGAGCACTTCAAGAGCGTGGCCAAGTTTTCTGCTGAGAGTCGTCTTGTCTGAAGAAGAAATAAATCAAACTCTGAGCACGTGAGGTTGTTTTGGGTTTACAGCTTGCAATCAAACATCTTACCGGGGCACAGGCGTGTTCAGTGATGGTGAAGTTGCACACGGCTTCAGTAGAATTGTCATCTTCCAGTGCGTGGAGTTGAGAGCTGTGCAACGTAACCATAAAACAATGCAGCTTTGGTTACATTGGCCAAACCCACTTGCTAGCACTGCATCACATAAGACAGTCATCGGCTTACCTGTCTACCTCGGAGCAGATGAGTTTTTTCTGTAAAAACACCAAAATTGTGCATGAGCTACTGCTATTTGACACGTGATATGTTGTTTCATCAATTCATAGATGGGTTATTGTCAGCAAACTTACCATCAACGTGTGTGTCTTTGCACTGGGGACAAACAAAGCAGCAACTGTTAGGTCAGTGGCAAAAGCTACATAGACTTATACAACGGCAATGTGCCACCCTCTAGTCCTGTAAATGAACATGACGTGGGGTCTCTTTGCCGTGAGAAACACCTTTGAGCCTTAGCTTACCGTGAAAGAATCCAGTGTTGCACAATCTGTTTGAAAGGAAGTTGAAATTAGACGTGGCTTGAACATGTCTCTTAAAGTGAGAGTTGCACCGGCTTTTCTGAAGGAATTTCTCCGCGAAGCATTGGCCACACGTACCTGGGAAGGCCTCCTGCAGTGATTCCAGGCTTGACCTCACGTCCATTGAAATTTGCGGTGGCAGGATCTTCAGGCTTTCCATTAGGCCAGTGACTCTGAAAAGAAGGAAGGAAAACCGTCATTCAGGGGACTGGTATGGAACCGTAGTTCGATGTGGATCAAATGCCAAGGATCATATTCCTATCTTAGGGGTTTGGTCTCACATCGCTCCGTAGGCTTCACAGCTGATGTTACCGGGTATCACCCGCAGGCTGTCTGGTTGGATGCTTGCTATCACAGGAATCAAATAAACTTGAAACCACAGCTGGTAGTCTTGTACCTCAAAGTTGTCAAATTTAAGAGCCAGGCTGCTCAGAGTCAGGTTTAAGATGGTCTCTCGTACCGCCACATTTTGGATGTAGGTTGTGTTTGTCTGTTAGGGAAAGCAGGAAAATTGTAACTCGGGAGGACCTTTCATTCCAAGAGCATCCCGCAAAGAGCTGGACAAGGTCCGTGGCAAAGCTTCGGACTCTGCGTTCATCGAAACCAACACAAAAGATTTCTTGGCCAACATTTGATCTGCCAATCATTTGAAATACCTTCATTTACTTTTTACCTCTATTACATAGCATTTTAGTCGTAAGCAGGAATTTTATGACGCATCATTGAGAGGGGAAAATGGAGAAGCAATATCTAACAGGAGAATCATAATTTCTCCATTTTGATCATT
Source organism: Poeciliopsis prolifica (assembly GCF_027474105.1). Classification (NCBI taxonomy): domain Eukaryota; kingdom Metazoa; phylum Chordata; class Actinopteri; order Cyprinodontiformes; family Poeciliidae; genus Poeciliopsis; species Poeciliopsis prolifica. The sequence continues at coordinate 627,919 of NW_026562412.1, forward strand.
TTTTCCATTTTAGAATAGAATTACACTTTCTATTTACTTTTGGTAGCAGAATTTAATCATTATTTTTTGTGTTTTTTCTTTGACATTTTGTTCTCTTTGTCTCTTTTAATAATCACTTTTATGTTCATGAAAAATGACAACTATGAGTTAATGTTAGTCTTTACCTCTTTGCTTAGTAGTGAAAACATCTGAAAAAACTGGTCCAGTTGCTCATCATCTCCAAACATTGTCAGGTTTTTGATGATTATTCTGACAAAGTCGGCATTGTCCAAAACACCGCTGTCTGGATCCAGGATCAGCTCTGCTCTCTGCTGTGGTGAGAGCTTCTCCACCACTTCACTCTGTTTCAACACAAAAGTTTTCTCTGTCAGTTCACTAAAACCTTTTTTCCTCTTTCTGTTTTTCTCTGAAATGTTTTTTTGTTTAGGTATAAAACTTTACTTACTCCAGAAAAATTTCTGTTCATTGTTTTGAGGTCTTGAAGTCTTGCAAAGACCAAAAAGCTCCGAATGTTTTTTTCCAGCCATTCTTCAATTCCTGCCACATTTTCTGTGCATCCAGGTTCTGTTTAAATTATATTATGGTTTATTTAAAAGTTGAATCTACTGCTTTTATATGAGACAATTTTTTGTAAGGGTTTCTGCTGCTATTTTTCTCTTGTTTTTCTTCTTTGTTTTTTATTTAAAAAATGCTCTTAATCATTTCTTCATCTTTTAATCTTTTTCTTACCTGCTGTGTTCTTTCTTGTCAGATACACCCGAATGAAGTTGCTGTAGATTTGTTTCCTCTCTGTTGTCTGAGACGCCTCAAGTCCTTCACTGAGAGACTTCACCCTAAGACATTCATCGAATCTAAATCATTTCACTTTAATTCCATAAATCTATCTCTGTCTTGTGTACAGAATAAAGCTGCAGCCAATGGTAACCATAACAGTAGCACAGACAGAATAATCATTTTTGTCAGCATGAAACTATTGGATAGTTCTGACAGTAAAGTTTCATGCTCAGGTCCACTTGTTTTACCAATTTTTTCAGGTTTACTCTTAATTGTCTAGAGAGTTGAGTTGTTGCTTGATGTGAAAAGTTGCTTTATAAAAACACTGAAGTAAACTGAAACTCATGCAGAGTTCTTCAAAATGCACCAATTTCTATATTTTAAACTAGTTTTCTATGATATTGACCAAACCTGATATTGACCATCCTGGAGACGTTTTGATCTGCTTTTAGATTATTCTCACATTTGCACCATTTGCTGTTTGGAGGCACCTACTGAAAAATAGTCACCTTTGCCTTTAAGAGGCTTGTTTCTGTTGGAATTACCCAGAACACAACTTCTGAGTAAGACTAACTGGAGCTGTAATTACTTTTTAATCTCCTTTAAACTGTTGATCTTGTGCAAAATTCTGCCCCCTGGTGTCTGGAGTGCGTATTGCAGCCAGAGAGGCAGATCTGGCCATTTTTACGGCACTTCTGATTGATTTCTCAGTAAAACAACTCAGATAATCATGTCAAGGTTGTAGCTTTCCGTTTAATCGCCAGCTTACAAAATAATAAAATAAATAAATGAGGTCTTCTTACTTCGTTTTGTGTTATTTTTAATGGCCAAGAGACAAAAAAGTCACCAATCACAGTTTTCCAAAAGGTAGTGTGTATTTATCATTTTTCGTTGCAGATATAAGAGGATGAAGTTGTCTGATAGCGATGCACAAACATTAAGACTTTCTGGTAAATCCTGTTCTCATGTAAAATATGACAGATTACTGGATCAGGGAAATGTCTACTACATCCTATCATACATAACATTTTTGACAATTTGGAAACAGTTGCTCTTTATTTCCCAAAGTTATGGTGGGAGGAGAGGAGAGAATCAATATTTCAGCTTCCTGAAATAATCTGTAGCCCGTCCATAAACTAGAAACAAGTTAATTTTCCAGGAAGTGGAACTATGTTTATTCCTTTCATCATCAACAATAGATCATGTAAGTTTGAGAACATTTGCTCAATTTTTTCCAAAATTATGAGGGGGGAACCAAATATTTTAGCCACCTGGAATAATCCGTTGCCCCAAAATAAAATTGGAACAAATTACCAGCAAGTCTTTAACTGTGTTTATTCCTCTCATCATCAACAACAAATCATGTGATTTTGGTAACATTTGCTTCTTGTTTGCTAAGGCTTGGGTTACATCAATTTAACTTTGATATTCAAACAGCACAATACGTTTGGAAACTAAATCTCTCCTCGAACTTAGACACCTTCTGCAAATGAGTTTCCAATGAGATCTCAGATTTTTTGGCTTGCAATGATAATGGGGCAGTCTCTGATTCTACTCTTTGGGAATCTGTCAAGGTTGTCATAAGATGTGATATTGTATCAATCCAATGTCAAAAGAATCAGACGCAGTCGTCTGGCTGAAATTGAGAAGCGATCAATCACCTTGGAAGACATATTTCGTAGCTCCAATTCTGACCATATATTCTCATCTATTGTGAATTTAAAGTATGAATATAACTGCATTTTGGGTGAGCGGGTTTTGGACGATATTTAGAGGTACCCTGAACTGGGGGACAAGGTAGATCAAATACTGTCTCGTAGCTGAAGGACATCCAGGCTGAGTGAGCCATTAATAAGATCATTTCTCCAGGGGATATTACGCAATTTATTCAACCATTAGACGCTTCAACTTCTACAGATGCTGCCAGGCTGAAACTAGATGGTGATGTAACTGGAGGAGATGAAGGCATCAAGCCACTCTTCCTAGTGGAAAGGCATGCGGCCCTGATGGCTTCGGTATCAAGTTTCACAAGGTAGACTGGATTATACTGCGTACAGTCAAGTCTTCCATTGAGGTTGGGCATTTTCCTGAATCCCTATATGATGCCAATATTTGTCTTTTATTTAAAAAGGACAGAGAAGCTTTTAATGTGGCATCATATCGCCCCTTCAGCCTGCTGTACTAATCAGAAAATTATTGCTAAGGTTTTAGTTCATCAATTGTCTTCCCACATCAGCGCTCTGGTACATCCAGATCTATCTGGATTCATTCCAGAAAGATTCTGGAAGAGAACATCAAGTACTCTTCTCTTCTGCTCTTACCAATTCAGCAATCATATCTTGGGACGTCCAGCAGGCATTTGATCAGGTGGAGCGGGGACACATGACTAAAACGGCTTCATGGAGGAACAACCGTCCTCCCCCCTCACACACACACACACACACACACACACACACACACACACACACACACACACACACACACACACACACACACACACACACACACACTTCATGCATGGAGCCACTGCATCCTAAATGCACAGAACCGAGCGTTGTGCGCTGACTTTCTTGTTCTTGTTTTTGGATGAATGTGATTTTGGTTTTTTAAATAAACAACCATATTTTTACAATTTCTTGTCTTGTGTTTCTTTTTCCTTTTTAATAGAAAATATTGCTAAACATTATTAAATGAGGTGGAATCAGAACCAGATGTTGGGACCAGGACAGACAATGAGACCCTGGCCACCATGGAGCATCTGCTCGATAGACTTACAGTTCTTGGAAGGAAGTGCAGCTGAAGTTCCTGTTGCCAAGCTGGAAGAGGAATCTGTCAGTGACAAAAGGCAACAGGAAAGTCATCTTCAGAGAGAACCAGAGCCTGATGAATGCCGGGTCGTTGTAGTCATCCACGCTCAGGCTGTCCAGGATCCCAATTTGTTCCAAAACATCGAATCCAGACAGATTGGTGCCCTATTATCAAAAATATATATCTAACACTGGCAGAAAATTGACTATAGATGCATTTTTAATAAAGTTATTAGTATGAATTCACCAAATTACTGAGTTGTAGACAGATTAATTACCAAGTCTGAAAAGACTTTAATAGACGAGTTAACAATCCGCCGGATGTTTTGTTCCACCTCCATGAACGAGTCTTCAGTCTGGCTTCCATTTTCCTTCCTTTTACAAGAAAGTTCTCCCACCAGCGAGTCCACCGCTGCAAATACCTGCAAACACAACAAGACAGCAGCGTGGAGAGAGTTCATGCTGAGCACTAGAGGGAGTCAGTTCTCAACAGGCAGTGAGGAGGACGCCTACGCTGCGGCTGACGTCCAGCAGGACGTCTCCTGGGCATGATTCCTGGGACGTGGAGCTTCAGGAGCGAAACAGCAAAGAGTCAGATCAGTAAAATACGGCTGAGCCTGAATGAGGACAGCAGAGGGAAACTGACCTGATTCCAGGGGTCAGGAAACCTGAACCAGGAAAAGTGGAAAAACAGAAATTAGTTTGTTTTTGGTGGAGTTTAATTTGCAGAAAGTTGTGTTCATACCTTGGGTTGTGTTGTTCTGTAAATACAATTATCATACAAAATATTAATACAGAACATTTCCACAGCTTTTATTTTTGAAAAAAAAAACAGGCAGAACGTACGGTTGCAGAGGCCACACATGCGACAAATACTGCAGGAAGAACAAACATATTATTAATTTGTATGAACATTAAAAATATTCAGTGTTGTTTGGTCTTTGCTCACCGATCCCAAACGCTGACAGAACCAGAAGTTGTGGGAAAGTTATCGGGTCGCCCATTGTGGGTGACGAAGCTTCACTTGTCCTTGTTCACCTTTTTCACTTCACTGACATTTCAAACAGATGAAAATCTGAAGTCCTGAAGCAATAAAAACATTTATGTTTCATTCATAAACATTTATCGACATGTTTTATGTCCAGAAACAATTAGAGCTTCTATCAGAGTAAACGGTCTCAGCAGCACAACACGCTTTTCTTCCCTAAAATCTGCAAAGCCACAAATATTCGTTCATTTCTGCTGCCAGAATTATAGGAACAATATGATCAAATCTAAACGTGTGAAAATCTCTAATCCAAAATCAAAACTGCATGATAGTTTTTGCACAGCTCAATAAGAGCGATGGAAACAGAAGTGCTGCTGCGGAGGAAACCTGCGTCTCTCGGCTCTGCTGTAAACCCAACCTGCTGAATGCGACGCTTTGGGCATCACTGGGAGGGAGGAGGAAACCAGTTCACAGCAACGCAAGACCAGTAAACCCAACATGTTCAGTTAGATTCCTTTAGCATGAAATCATTTCAGAGCCTGTCAGTCAGAAACCAAAGAAACTCATGACTGGATCCACTGCTGTCTCTAGACCACCAGACTGGGAGAACTGGGAGCAAAAGACTCTCTGAAAGTCAAAAATGATACAAAAGTTTCACATCAGGAGCGTCAGATTATCTGCTCCAGAATTCATTTTTATTTAACATTTATTTTTAAAACTGATCAAATGAATAAAAGCTCTGAATGTTCATTGGTCCTGAATCACAGCAGGACGTTGTGTATTAAAACGGCTTCATCATTTCACCCACATCATGGTTAACATCAAGCCCAGGCTTTGACTAGACCAGTGGCAGCTGCAGGATGTTTTCCCACATCTGGACTCTGTTGACTCTCAGCAGAACCTCGTCTGCCCTTAAAGAGTTCACAGGCTGTGAGGAGTCACACTCAATAAGATGCATTCAGGGGAAACTGGACTCTTCACTCATCAGAAAGGAATAAAAGCCCTGAAGCCTCACGACGACTCTCAACTTGGACATGTTTTATATTTGCGTCACTGAGCGCCTGCAGGACATCAACCCAGATGGACCAATCAACCGTTTGGATATTTCATAAGCTTCTTGTTCTGGATCTAAGAATAACCTGTTCAGTAACTGACAACCTTTTTCTCATTCCTGAACGTCAACCTGAATCCGAGCTGCAGCTTCACGTCATTTCTCCTCCGGTTCTCATGTCCACAGGATTCACTGGAACAACCAGGATGCAGAGAGCCAACGTTTCACACAGGCATCACTTCCAGCTGGAATCCAGATTCACACAGCAGCCGAGAAGCTCCTGAGGAACAGCGAACAGATCTGAACGTCGTCTCCCAACGTTCAGCTCTGGCCTCCAGCAATCTGCTCACACATGCTTGTTTTATAAAAAGTCAAAACTGTAATGAAAAAGAAAGACATAATTCAGCCACACCTGTTTGGCACCTGAACGCTTCAGACACACCCAGACATCAAAACCAACAGAAACATTTCTGCTTCTGTCTGCTACTTGATGCTAAATCTCTGAATTATGTACATTTTGTCTATTTGAGGAAACATCTGAATCCAACAAACAGGAAAAGATGAAAGAAGAACTACATGAAATTCATGTTTTCTGCAGGATTTTAATTTCTTAAACTTTGTCATTTTGTTCAGATTTTGAAGAAAATACCAGGACTTCCTCCCAGACTCTCAACTCAGTCCAGTTTCAGAGCCTTGATTGTGCGTCATTAGAGAGGAGTCATACAAAATTTACAGAATCAACTGAAGAGTTCTCCAAACCTTTACAAGATGTCCGCCAAGCCCAGTTCATGAAAAATCCCTGCTGCTCCCTCTGTTCCCCACAGGGCAGTTTCTGTTGGAAACTAAAGTCTCAATAATTCAAAGATGCAGTGAAGTCTCTGGCTGAGATTTTATTTTCACGTTTTTTTAAATGTATTACCTGTTATGGAGTTTGTTGTATTTTTAGGCCCATTTCTTTACCTCCTGATGATGACAGCAAACATGGCTCGACCCGGTTCTACTAGAACCAGAACATCTGCTCCACCTCCAGCTGCTGTGGTTCTGACCCAAACCAGCCAGTTCCCCTCCTGGCCTGTGGGGGCGCTGCACCAACAACCACTGCAGGAAACGACACTAAAACCTCTGAAGACACTGAGAGCAACTTCCTGTTTCACCAGATGAAACAAGATGGAGGCGTCAGAGTTTAGTGATTTCTCTTTAGTCTTTGGCTGAAGACCAGGAGCCATTTCTGCTGCTAGCGCTAGGCTAGCATGTTAGCTTTGGTTACCCAGAATGCCCTGCGCTGTAGTTCACTTCCTGCTTTTGGAGCGCTCTCTGGGCCGCTTGGCGTTCACATTCAAATCAAACCAGACAGGTTTGGAGGACCAGAGGTCAGAGGTCAATTAGCGTTCACACCGAACTGGACTTTGACTAGACTAATGGACTAGAATTGGATTGAAGTGGATAATTTAAATATATCTTAGTACTGAATCTTGAAATACATCAGCAAGAATAAAGTTAGATCAGATTTAGACAAAACTGAAGTTTAAAAGTTCAAGATAAATCATATTTAGATTGAGCCGAATCATTGATGATATTTGATAATAAAGTTCAATAAGTTCATGTGTTTAAACAGGATGATGGAGTTTTTACCAACAAACACCAAAATCTTTATTTGTCTTCACTTCAGCTGTTGGACATTGGAACGGATCAGGTCCAACATGGAGCAGAATCAGAACCGATTCTGTTCATGAGCTCAAATCTTTTCAAGGAGCTGCAGCAGGTTTAAAGTGCCGTCCTCATGCAGGACATGAGGACATGAGGACATGAGGATGGTTCAGATGCTTCCCTTGATGAGCAGCGGGAGTTCTGGTCCAAAGTAACTATTGATGCATATTCAGACATGAAGGGAGGAGCCAGAAGTTCCCTCGCTCTGAAACTTTCCTGTGTTTTTCCCCCTACAGCAGAATTTCATCAGATCTTTAAACTCAGCCAGTCTCAGTGTGACCTTTTGACCCAGAGCAGCTTCGCTTCTGGAGCCACAAGAACCAAAACCAGGTTCCAGCTTTTAAAGTCAACACTTTCAGTTTGTCTCTGGTTTCGACCGGCTGTCGCCATGGCAACACGTTTCACATCAGCAGGTCGCCGTGCTTCTTCCTCATCATCATCATCAGTCGACTCTGTTTCCCACATCCTGCTTCCCTCCAGCCTGGATCGCTGACCTCTGACCTCTCCTCAGATTGGTCGCCTCCAGAACTCAGAGGCTCGTTTCTGAAACTCGCTCACTTCTTCTCATCAGCCACTGATTGCAATCTGTGAGGTCACTTCCTGCCAGCTGGAAACGGCTAATCTGTAATAATCTGCTGAGCGTTTGGTCCTGCTGCTGCTGCTGCGCTGCTGCTGCTGCTGCTGCTGCTGCTGCTGCTGCTGCTGCTGCTGCAGGTTTCCTGCTGCTGCTGCTGCTGCAGGTTTCCTGCTGCTTTGCTGGGATTATTGGCTCCAACAGAGTGGAGGACCATCAGCATGATGCTGCCGTGACCAGCAGCAGGAAAACTGACCACATATAGAAGAGAAGGATTATAGTGAAGACCAGAGCAGGAAATGAAGGTCAACTCTAAGGTCAAATGCATCGGTGTTGGACTGAGCCGACTGGATCAGCGACTGGATCACCAACATAAAGTTTCTGCGAAATGTTAGTTTGGACCGAAGCAGAACTTTCTGCTCAGAGAAAATCCTCTGGGACCGGGAGCCGCCGGCCGGCTGGCGGCTCAGGTTCTGCTTGGAGAGGGAGAGGATCAGGAGGCGCTGAGGCTGTGAAGGCGGCGGGGAAGCGAGCGGCAGGCGGTCGTGTCGGGTTGGGAAGGAGCGGATGAAAGCTGGACGTGGTTCCTGGCTTGATCTTCACTGCTGCTCAGGATCTGTCACACGGTAAACAGGATTAACTTATAACTCATATCACTGACAGTGACGTGAACTTGAGCTTTGACTCTGACCAACAAGTGGGAGAATCGAGTGACGAACAAACGAATCTGAAGACAGATTCATGTCCTGGATTGTCTCTCTGCTCTATTGACCGAATTAATTGTTCGTTCAGTCTGAATAATTTCTGATTCCAACCATTTTTCTACATTTCTGAGCCGTTTTCAGTCTGAAGTCCAGTGGTGCTGCTGGACCCACAGCCAATAGAGGCGCTGCCCATTAAAACCTTCATAGTTTTCCCGTTGCCCAACCCGTTGCCCAACCCGTTGCCCAACCCGTTGCCCCAGCAGAGCAACGCCCTGGTTCTCAGTCAGTTCAGCTGCAACTCAAAACAGACGAGTTGCTTTATTTCTTTCTTTGACATAAAATCATTGAGTTTTTCTTTTTGAAGATCTTCAGATGAATTTAGTTGCAAATTGTTTTCTTGAATGTAGATTAAACTAAAACTGATTGTTTATGGGCTTTAATTAACATCTTCAGTTGTGGAAACTGTAAACTTTGATGATTTGTTTATGAAAACATGAAATCAAATCTTCTCTGAAACCTGTGATGTGAATCTGAGCAGAAACGCCAGAAAGTCGTTTCAAACGTTCACCGATCAGAAGGACAGAGAATCCGGTTCCGCTGCATTCCCTCATTCCGGTTTTTCTTCTTGGATTTTATGGTTTTTATTCGTGACGCCTCATCTGTGTCACGCCCGGTAACTGGATTGCTGACCTCTGACCTTCAGGGCTTCCGTAGCAGCAGCAGCGTAACGCCGCCAGACTCAGCAGGTCTCACTGGGATCATTTCACTTCAAACTGAGTTTTCTGTCTGTTTCTGGCAGAAAAAATCATTTCTTACATTATTATGTTTATGCAGAAACAGATTCTGGTTCTTTAAAAATGAAGTCAAACTGGATTCACAGTCAGGATCCAGATCAACAATCAAACCTTCTGAACTTGGTGATTCTGGGAAACAAAACGACTCGAACTTCCTGAAGCCGTGACCATGACGACTCACCATGTCACTCAGACACAGACTTTCACATGTGAACTCATGACATGCTGCTGCTGCAGCTGCTGCTGCTGCTGCTGCTGCTGCTGCTGCTGCTGCTGCAGCTGCTGCTGCTGCTGCAGTCTGCACACAGTCTGCGCGGTTCTGGCGGGTCGCCGGTTTATTCGCTTTATTCATGAACCGGGTGTAACCCACATAAAGTGGGGATAGCCTTTTGGGAAATAGAGATTGGGTAGGCGGGGTAGTCTGCCTGGCCAATGGGAAGTTTGATTCCCATGAATGTTTAGACCAATCAGAGAGCGGAATGCCACAGAGGCTCCACCTTCTTTCCCGTGTTGGCAGCGTTGATTGTGAGCGGGAGATCCGACCCTGATCAGACAGCTGAGCCAGAGTGAGAGTCTTTTGGTTTCTTTCTAATATCATTTATTGACTTTGAAGGAATTTTTTTTGTAAATAGTTATTGTTTAAATCCAACTTATAAGTTAGAAAGAGTGATAAGTTTCAGAAAACTGAACTTCAGTTTTTCTGCTGTTAGAACCACTAAGATCAGTTGGAACTGTTGCACTTTCTGGCAGTTGATTGGCAGTTGTTTTCAGTTCAACTGAAGGTAAAGCCTTTAAAATAATGTATTTTTATTTCACTTAATTCATTTTGTTTAAGTTAAAACTTAAAAAATATGCATTTTACACTGTCTAGTGCCCTCCGTGTCTGGAATGAGAGTCCCTGTCTAGTTGTTTTGAACGTGCTGCACTGAGATCGGTGAGCATATTTTGTAGCTTTCATTTGGTTTTTGTTCTTTTATCTTGTTGTCAAATAATGATCTTTATTTGACCTACTTAGTTATTAAAACGTGAACCTTTGCTGAGTTTGTGTAAAATGTAATGTTTTATTGTTGTTCTTGGAAAAGGATTTTTCAAACAGTTATGAAACATAATAAGCTAGAATGGTTTAATAATAATTCTATGTTTCTGCTGGTCTTGTCTGTTGACAGATCAGGTTTTTTTTTTGTTGTGTTGTTTTTGTTTTTTTGCTTTTTCTTCTCTTCTCCTGGATTGTTCCTGGAGTGGATTCCTCTACTGACTTTGATGGCGAGCCTTCCCACCTGGACTTAGAAAGATCTGGATTTCCTCCCATGTTGAGTGAGACCTGAACCAGGATTTAATTTGATTCATTTGTCATCTAAAAGAGATTAGAGCGCAAACTACCAGGGTGCACCCAATAGATTTAAATTTGATATTTAGCACTTGGCCAAGTATTGTTGTTTTTATTTTATGTATTTTATTGTGTGTAATTTTATTTTCTTAATTGTATGTCTTGTCCACTTGTGAGTTTATGATTCATGTTACTAAAGCTAATTGTTTTTTAAATTCACTCAACTGTGTATGTGTGTCATTTAAACACCCATCGTGCTCCGACAGCCGAACCTATTGGCCCATCTACCTAAAACATATTGTACCCTTCTCAACTGTGTTACACGAACAGCTGACGGGTCTGTGAAAAAAAAAAACTATCACTGCACCTGACCTGCAAGAACAAAAGCACCTCAATGCGCAAAAATCAGCACAAACCTAAACCAAGAGCAGCGGCTTTGTTTTTCCAGACGATGCTAAATAATAAAGACATGGAAGCGAAGCCTCCTCATCACGGAAAGAGGTTCAGGTGTTGGTTCCCAGATGTGCGCTACGAATAAGATGTTTTGACATGATTTATGAAAGTTTCTTCACAATGTTGTTAATAGTAAATAGAGTTAAATAATAAAAACTCCAGAAGTTATTATTTTCTTTCTTCACTTAAAGGAAAATGTGAAGGTATGCAGAGTGCAGCTGCGCAGTTCTGCACTTTAACAGCAGGAAAGAGTTTTATACGTAAAGCAATTTATTTTAAACGTTTTTATCATTTCCCTCTAAATATAAACAGACGTCATTACTTCAATGTGAAAACATTTAATTAAATTATTTTTTGGCAGTGCTCCCTAATAATAATGGCTATTTTCAGAAGTGGCTCTTCGGGCGACCGGGTCCCTGGGGGCGACCGGGTCCCTGGGGGCCACCGGGTCCCTGGGGGCCACCGGGTCCCTGGGGGCCACCGGGTCCCTGCGGGCCACCGGGTCCCTGCAGGCCACCGAGTCCCTGGGGGCCACCGGGTCCCTGGGGGCGACCGGGTCCCTGGGGGCCACCGGGTCCCTGGGGGCGACCGGGTCCCTGGGGGCCACCGGGTCCCTGGGGGCGACCGGGTCCCTGCAGGCCACCGGGTCCCTGGGGGCCACCAGGTCCCTGGGGGCCACCAGGTCCCTGGGGGCGACCGGGTCCCTGCAGGCCACCGGGTCCCTGGGGGCGACCGGGTCCCTGGGGGCCACCGGGTCCCTGGGGGCCACCGGGTCCCTGCGGGCCACCGGGTCCCTGGGGGCCACCGGGTCCCTGGGGGCGACCGGGTCCCTGGGGGCCACCGGGTCCCTGCAGGCCACCGGGTCCCTGGGGGCCACCGGGTCCCTGGGGGCCACCAGGTCCCTGCAGGCGACCGGGTCCCTGGGGGCGACCGGGTCCCTGGGGGCCACCGGGTCCCTGGGGGCCACCGGGTCCCTGGGGGCCACCAGGTCCCTGCAGGCCACCGGGTCCCTGGGGGCCACCGGGTCCCTGGGGGCCACCAGGTCCCTGGGGGCCACCGGGTCCCTGGGGGCGACCGGGTCCCTGGGGGCCACCGGGTCCCTGGGGGCCACCGGGTCCCTGGGGGCGACCGGGTCCCTGGGGGCCACCGGGTCCCTGGGGGCCACCGGGTCCCTGGGGGCCACCGGGTCCCTGGGGGCGACCGGGTCCCTGGGGGCCACCGGGTCCCTGCGGGCCACCGGGTCCCTGGGGGCCACCGGGTCCCTGGGGGCGACCGGGTCCCTGGGGGCCACCGGGTCCCTGGGGGCCACCGGGTCCCTGCAGGCGACCAGGTTGCCCCGGTCACCCCGTGTTGGTGACCCTGATCCAGAGTAAAAATGTTTTTGTGAAACTGAGGAAGTTTATTTGAATATTGCAGTTTCTAATGTGACACTTTGCAATTTGCATAAAAACATGTTGATAGAAAACAGATTTTTGCTTCTCAGCCATTATTTGCTGTTTGTTTCAGTTTTTATTGTTTGCTATAAATCTCTGTAAATGAATCTCTATGTTTGTAAATAATGCTAAAGTTTTCCCTCCAGAGATGAATCATTTTTCAACCTTCAAACAGAAAAATGCTTCACTGTGAAAATGTTCAGGCAGGAAGAAGTTTGAAGAGCAGAAGCTGCAGGCTGGTCTGAGTGAAGCTTGTTGTGTTCTGGTTGTTTTCAGCTGATTAACACATTCAGTTTTGTTCAGCAGAAATGAAACCGATCTGCCTCCCTCTGGATGTTCAACATGAGTCACTTTCACAGACGTCCTGATGACTCACCGCCTCTGGGCCGACGCCCTGACAGGCCGACGCCCTGACAGGCCGACGCCCTGACAGGCCGACGCCCTGACAGGCCGACGCCCTGACGCCCCAGCGCTGTTTGGAAGCTTCATTCCTGTGATTAGCTGAAGACATTGTTCAAAGACTAAACTCATCCTCGCCTGAGCGGACCTCGGCTTCCCAGCCAGGACTCAACCAGCGGGATTCTGGTCCGAACCGGATGCTGCTGAACATGCCTGCTTCGTCCCGCCCAACGGTCCCTTCAAACCGGGCGGTGTCTGACTTCCTGGTTCTAATCGGAACCAAAATCTGGAAGCAAACAGAAGGGAATCAAAACAATGTTTTTATCTCAGGTCATCTGGGATTTTGACTCGGCTGAAAGTGAAAACAAACGAAGCTTTGAAAGTTCAGCAGTGACTCATTTCTGGATCGGCTTCATTCCTCCACGCTGGAAATGTTCCAACAACAAGCAGAACTGATCCGCCGGGCCGGACCCGAACTCAGCAGGCGACTCGTTTCCTCGTTTCCTCATTTCCTCAGCAGGCGACTCGTTTCCTCGTTTCCTCATTTCCTCAGCAGGCGACTCGTTTCCTCGTTTCCTCAGCAGGCGACTCGTTTCCTCATTTCCTCATTTCCTCAGCAGGTCGGGTCGTTAACGACTGACTGGCTTCAGCTGATTTTATTGTCTAGATTCAACAGCTCTATGGTCCCACTGGCTCAGAATATAACAGGACATAAGATCAGTTACCATGACGACACAGATGATACACAGCTCTACATGATGATGTCACCACATGACCTTTGACCTGTCCAACCACTGAACAGATGCTGAGGACAGAAAGATGTGTGAATGAGACAAAACTTTGAACAGAAACTGAAGTTATTAAAGAGGAACGATCTAGAGTTATAGATCTAGATCTGCACATCTAGAGTTATAGATCTAGATCCACTGCTATAGATCTAGAGCTGCACATCTAGAGTTATAGATTGAAAGCTGCACATCTAGAGTTATAGATCTAGAGCTGCACATCTAGAGTTATAGATCTAGAGCTGCACATCTAGAGTTATAGATCTAGATCCACTGCTATAGATCTAGAGCTGCACATCTAGAGTTATAGATTGAAAGCTGCACATCTAGAGTTATAGATCTAGAGCTGCACATCTAGTTATAGATCTAGAGCTGCACATCTAGTTATAGATGTAGAGCTGCACATCTAGTTATAGATCTAGAGCTGCACATCTAGAGTTATAGATCTAGAGCTGCACATCTAGAGTTATAGATCTAGAGCTGCACATCTAGTTATAGATCTAGAGCTGCACATCTAGAGTTATAGATCTAAAGCTGCACATCTAGAGTTATAGATCTAGCGCTGCACATCTAGTGTTATAGATCTAGATCCACTGCTATAGATCTAGAGCTACACATCTAGAGTTATAGATCTAGAGCTGCACATCTAGAGTTATAGATCTAAAGCTGCACATCTAGAGTTATAGATCTAGAGCTGCACATCTAGAGTTATAGATCTAGAGCTACACATCTAGAGTTATAGATCTAGATCCACTGCTATAGATCTAGAGCTACACATCTAGAGTTATAGATCTAGCGCTGCACATCTAGTGTTATAGATCTAGATCCACTGCTATAGATCTAGAGCTGCACATCTAGAGTTATAGATCTAGAGCTGCACATCTAGTTATAGATCTAGAGCTGCACATCTAGTTATAGATCTAGAGCTGCACATCTAGTTATAGATCTAGAGCTGCACATCTAGTTATAGATCTAGAGCTGCACATCTAGAGTCAGCACAGCCTTAGTTCTTCCAGCTGGACTCCATTGATCAGGCTGACCTCTGACCTGACTAAACCCAGAAACATAATCAATCATTTTATGATGTGAAGGTTTTTATCTGTTGCTCAAATGTGTCACAAATAAACTTTATTTCTGATCAGCTTTCCTTCCTCTGCAAATCGTTTCTCTCCTTCCTTTTCTGCCGTTAATCTGCTGAATTATCTGGGATTTGTTGAGATTCCAGGAATTATTCCAGTTTTTTCAGGAAACTTTCTCCTCAAGTTTTCATTTCATTGACCAGAATAATTTAGTTTGATTCTCCTTCACAGAGTTTCAGTTCATTTTGCATGATTTCTTTCTTTAAAAGGTAATTTTGCTTGTTTTCCTAAATGTTTTTCGCTGCATTCAAATTTTCACATTCTGAATCCAAACAGGATATTTAGAGATATTTATGCAAATCATGCAAATTATACTGAACATACAAGTGTTAAAAAGTCACAACATCCTCCAGTGAGTAAAATTTACCTTCTATTTAAAATACTATTTCAATTAAAATAGGTTATTAAATAGAATGTATATTAAATAGCATTCTTCAAAATAAAAGAATCTCCGAATAAATCCTTCAACTTTTGTAATAATATAAATCATTAAATTTAATTAATAATCATCATGTAAATTATACTCAACATAGAAGTAAAAAAGTGAGAGACTTTAATGTTTAAAGTCTAGAAATATAATAATTCAGAGACGTTCAGTTCTGCAGGACGGCGGAGCGGATCAGGGTCAAACCAGGTGCTGACCTCTGACCTGCTGCTCAGGCCTCAAAAGCTGCAGAAAAGGAAACATGTTGCTGATTGAGATCTGAGGAAGGAGTCAGTACTGCAGCTCGACACCAGGGGGCGCCACAGGGGAATAATGAGCTTACAGCCCGGATGACGTCACCAGGACGTCTGATGGTCAGAAATCAGAAATTAAATAAATTCCTTTCCAGATCCGATTGCTTCCTACAAGCTGTGTTGATCTTATTATTGATCCAGTATTGATTGTTTTGGGAGGAATAAAGTATCTTTGTCGGTTCTGATCCAGTTCTGATCTGGTTCTGATCCAGTTCTGATCTGGTTCTGATCTGATTGGAGCGCTGCACCAATAAACACTCATTGATCAGAATGATCAGATAAAGTCAATAACAGCATCGTGTTAAATATTACATTTCTCCCGTTTTGCAGCAAAAACTCATTTTGTGTGAATCTGCCAGCATTAAAAACCTAAAAAACATTTAAATCAACGTTTTGCTGCCGAACCACAGAAACACGCAAAACTACAAATTAGGAAAAAAATTCAAGTACATTTTCTCAGAATTTTTCACTTTTTCTGCTGTAATACAAGCAGCGGATCACCTCAATGCTGGGGTCAAAGGTCAAGCTTCTGGTTTCTATAGACAACACAAATAGAGACGATCACTTCCTCACTCAGCCTGACCTTCGCCTGGCCTCCAGCAGCCTATAAAGGTCGGATAGGGTCAGGGTGTTATCTCAGATCCGATACGGGTTTGATAAAACCAACAGGAACATGAAGGAGTCTGTTAGGTATTTTCCTCAAACCTACAATAAAATAACCACAGACAACGTATATGAATTAAATATGGTCAGGCTTCTGCAGAAGGAGAAGTCTCCAATCAACAGCTCCTCCAAGCTGTTCATAGAGAGTTCTGATCTGCTTTCACGTGAGCTCCCTCTTTATTGTCAAAGAGAAACAGTCACATGTTGCAGTCAGGAAACAACAGAGGTCGTAAAACATTTAACACAAACAGACCAACAACTCAGTTCCAGGTGTGATATCTAATTTACAATGTGAGCCCAGTTCAGCTCTGGGTCAAACTGTCACCTAAGACTAGATAAACACCAGAGAAAACTTTAAGGTCTGAGAACCATAAAGTTTTACTACCTCGCATGAAGACAGTCGTAACCTCCAGGTCAGCCCATACACACATAAGGAAGAGAACACTTTAACAAAATGATCATATCAAAAAATCTCTAACAGAGTCTTCATGTCATTTGGTAAATTATGACATTTAATGCAAAGTTGCTCTAAAAGTTGCATGAAATGCCCGTAAAAATGGCAACTTTGCATTAAAAGTGTCACAATTTAGCGAACGACGCTTCAACAAGCAGCTGTTTCATTTCCTTCCACGATCAACAGCGCGGGCCGGCCCAACGCATAAGCAAACTCTGCAACAGGTTGGAAAGCAGAACCTGACAAATTGACAAAAACAAACCGTCACATTTTAAGTTAGCATAACGTCTAAACTTGTGTCTGTTTCAAAATGCTTGACTGAAAGTTTCAGCGCCTCTGAAACTGAAAGTTTCAGTTCTGATCCAATGAAACGGCTCAAAACGAAGCTGATCTGATCGACGCACCAAACCTGCTGCTTGGTTAATTTCTCTCTTCATTCCAGAGTTTTTCCTTCCACACAACCACAGGCTTCCAGAACCTGCATCTCCAGCGCAGCATGGGAACCTTCCACTTTTCATGTCATTATTCATTTCTTAAATATGGCTTTTTGATAAAAACCTATAAACACCAAGAATCATAAAAAGGTGGAAATATTTCACTCCTACATGATATTTTAGTTTAACCTGAAAAAAACAAACATTTGTAAAACCTTCAGGTTGTTTAGAGTAAAAATGATTCTTCCATAGATCCAAGGGACGTTAATAATCCTCTCAGAGATTATTATCAGAAACTATACCACACTCAAGGTAATCTAGACCACGAAGAACTGGATCAGTTTTTGAGAGGACTACATATCCCTGTCATCGCAGATGATAGTAGAGCAGACTTAAATATAGAAATAAATAAGGAAGAATTAACACAGGCCATAAAAGGAATGGCATCTGATAAACAAGCAGGACGAGGTGGTATCCCCATCGACTTCTACAAAACATTTAAGGAAAAATTGCTCTCTCCCCTTCTAGATATGTTTGAGGAATCATTTATAAAAGGCACCCTGCTGCCCTCTTTGAATCAGGCTCTAATTATTCAGTTGCTGAAACCCGGAAAAACCTCCCAATAAGTGTGAGAATCTGAGACCCATTAGCCTACTTAATGCCCATCTCAAAATTATCTGTAAA
Source organism: Poeciliopsis prolifica (assembly GCF_027474105.1). NCBI lineage: Eukaryota > Metazoa > Chordata > Actinopteri > Cyprinodontiformes > Poeciliidae > Poeciliopsis > Poeciliopsis prolifica. Next base: position 645,827 of record NW_026562412.1, read on the forward strand.
TTACTGGCAATACGGTTGCGAAGAATTCTGCCGGACATAATAAACAAGGACCAAAATGGGTTTATAATGGGGAGGCAGGGATATCACAATATTAGAAGGTCCTGAATATTGTGTGGCTCAAAAAGAATGCTAAAGACGCGGCTCTTCTCTCGCTGGATGCGGAGAAGGCTTTTGATAGGGTCGAATGGCCCTATCTCTTTAATATATTAGAAAGATTTAATTGTGGAAGTAATTTTATTAATTGGGTTAAATTATATAAAAATCCAACTGCAGAAATAGTATCAAATAAAATATTCTCAAGGCCGATTCAAATTAAGAAGGGCTGTCGCCAGGGATGCCCTCTCTCCCCCTCACTCTTCACACTAGCAATTGAACCTCTGGCATCAGCTGTTCGCCTCCATCCACGAATCTCTGGGATCGTGGTGGGTCCCACTGAGCACAAAATCTCTTTGTTTGCTGATGATGTTATTTTATTTCTAACAGATCTGAAATATTCAATACCGGCGGTGGAGGGGGTGAGTCAGGAATTTGGGAGAATCTCTGGTTACAAAGTAAACAATAGAAAATCTTCTATTCTGATAATAAATGGCGGTGAAAGGACTAATCCCACCAGGGAGATTAAGCACTTTAAAGTAGTGGAACATTTTGAATATTTATTGTTCAGATCTTCCCAGAATTACAACAGATAGTGAAATACATTTACAAGCACCTAATGAAAACAATAGCCACCTCATTTGACAACTGGACAACCCTGCCTCTGTCCATATTAGGAAGAGTTAATGCTCTGAAGATGAGTATACTTCCGAAGCTCTTATACCTCTTTCAGAGCATTCCCCTACCGCCTCCTCCTGAATTATTTAACTGCTTGAAAAAAAACATATTAGGCTTCATATGGAACAATGGAAGGTCCAGGATACGTCTTTTGTTGCTTTATTTACCATTTGACAGAGGGGGGTTAAAGTGCCCCAACTTTAAATGTTATTATTGGGCAACACAATTAAGGACTATTATGTTCTATTTTGCAGATAAAGGAAAACCTCATTGGGTAGAAATGGAATCCCATAATTTAAGTTTAGCTCTTCCATTGTTCATATATTCCGATACATCAAATAAACTACAGAAACACACTACGAACCCCATTCTGAAAAACATGATTAAAATTTGGCAGGAGGTTAAAAAATACTTTAAATGTCAGTGAACAGGACTGGAAATGTATAAAAACCCACACAATGTCCATTAACAGATAAATTCTACAATTTAAATGGCTAATGCGTATCTATGTTACGCCCGTACATTTAAATAAATACAATAACAACATCCCAGATCTGTGCATAAAGTGCAACTCTAAAGGGACGTTAATACACTGTATGTGGGAATGCAGACAAATTACTTTGTTTTGGACAGAGGTGAAAGTTATAATTGAAAACATTATCTTAAAGCCGATTTTACTGGATCCTAAATTGTTCTTGCTGGCTCTATACCCTGAGAACCATCATTTTAGTAAAACAGAATGTACTTTTATAGATATAAGCTCACTGGCAGCAAAACAATGTATAGCTTTGGCTTGGAAAAATGTCAACAGACCAAGAGCCACGCAATGGTTGAGAGAGATGGCATCCAATTTGCCGCTAGAAAGAATAACATATTAAGAAATCCAAACAATATCTTTTTGAGAGAATATGAGAGCCTTTCATTACTTTCATTAAGGACTTAGACCTGTCAGAAGGCCCATTTGAATTCTGACTTGTAGGAACCTGCGATGTGCTATGATGTATAGAAGTGTACACTTATATCTAACCAGTTAGTCTGAACATCCCGTTTTATGAGAAGCTGTGTTCTGTGTGTCTTTTTTCTTTTTTTTGGTTGTCTTTTCTTTTTTCTCTGGAGATGTGGGAAATTAGAGTCATGTAAAAACTGTAAGGAGAACTTGTTCAAAATTCAATAAAAAATGTTTTGGGAAAAAAAAAAAAGATTCTTCCTCCAGCAGAACCGATCCAACCCGCCGGAGAAGTTCTGCTTCTGGATTATTAATGCTAATGTTTCCCGTTCCGGTCATCCGTCCCGCAGCATGACGCTGACCTGGCCGTGTTTCACTGTCAGTCTGAAGCAGCCTGAAAACATCAGAAATATTAATAAACCGGCACAAAGATGCTAAGATTGTTATTCATTAGAGAAATTAAACCAAATGATAAAATCTGAGAAGAATCTCGCAGACGCAGGAAACTTCAAGATGATCAGAGTTTATTGGTTTTGAGTTCAGAAACGTTTGTGGATCTGCAGCATGGCGAGCCGCGTTTCCGAGGAAACAGAAAAAACTACAGTCAACAATAAAAATCAAAGTTTCTTTTCATTTTATTTTTTTCTGCTGACAACCAGGAAAAAAACATCCTGCTTTTCTGTTTCCGTGGTAACCACATCCAAAGAAAACATTTCCAGACATGAAATGCATCTGTTCCCAGAGAATGACGATTTGACTAGACCACTGCACATCCATGGATCAAAGGTCAAAGGTTAATAGGCTGAGCAACCAAACAATGTTCCCGGAAAGTGAAAAGAAATGTGAACGTTCAGAAAGTATGGATGAAAATCAATTTAAAGCTCCTCTGTAACGCACAGAATGACCAGCAGGTGGCAGTGAGCTTCAGTCTGATGTCCAACCTGAGCAGCGAGGCGGCGCAGCTCCCCACACGCCTCCTTCACACACCGCCTCGGCGGCGCCCTCTAGCTGGAAGCCATGGAAACAGACGTACAGAGCCGTCAGCTTTCCGGATCTGGAGAAAACCAGGAAATCTCCGTTGTCTACGGGCCGCGGAGAGCCGCACCGCCGCAGGTCTGAAACGGCAGCAGGTTGCGCCGTCAGCGTGGTGAACGTGTGACGTCGGCGGCTGGTGTCGGCGACTCACCGGGACTCGGCTCGTCTCTCCAGGCCTCCAGGCTCAGGCCCGGCACGGCGCTGCAGGGCAGGAAGCCGTCCGGGTACCGAGCCAACCGGAAGGGATCCGCAGGAATCTCCTGGATGTCAGAGTTCTCACAAATGATCCGAGACAGAGACGTTTTCCACAGCTGCTCCCGCTGCTGCCGGGTGAACACGCCGTCCGCCTCCCACCAGAACCTGGGCAAAAGCCAAACACATGAGCCGCGTCGGGTTTTACACGAAGCAGAAACGTTTCCGTACCGATCTCCGTCACGCAGAAGCTTCATTTGCTTTCCGATCAGGCAGGCGAACAGCGGGCCGGTTCTGGAGCCGGGCAGGAAGCTTTCCACCAGGCCGCCCAGCCAAACGTCGATGTTGTCAAAATGTTGATATAAATGCAGAATCTTCTCAGCGACTCTGCGATCTCTCACCACTTCTGCCAGCTGGTCCAACGTGGTGATGCGCTTCAGGCCGCAGAAATCCCTCCAGTCGTTGTATCCTGGAAAGTCATTGCAGCATCAAGTCATCCGTCCGCTTTTCTTTTGAAAAGTGTGGAGATGAAATTAGTGGAGTTTAGCAAAAGTCTCAGACAGAGAAAACAATCCCAGCTGAGGTTCCTCAGGGCCCGGTTCTTGGCCCACATTCATCCATATTTACCATATTTATCAGACTTATGCAGCTTTATGTACCTGTGTTTACACTGGTTCTGGTTCTGATGCAGAGCAGAACCAGAACCAGCAGCATTCAGCTTCTATGCACCACAGATCTGGAACAAACTTCCAAAAAACTGAAGAACTGCTGAAACACTGAGTTGATTTGATCCATAACAGGAACATGATCAAGTTTAGTCTGATGATCAAACATATTTTCACATTGTTGCAGTTTCTTTTGCTCGTTTTATTTTCATGTGAAACTCGTTGATTCTGTTTGTTGCTGAAAATGAATGATATAATAAAGTTGTCTAAATATTTGTCATTTTCTCCAAACAGAAGTTCAAGTCATATTTTTATTCCCAATATTGGATTTTGGTGATGAAGTTGGAAATGTTCCCTTATGAAAACATTTCTGTAATTTGCTATTTGAGTATTTTAAGCAACTCGATTTAGGACTTGGCAGCAATGAAGAACTAATGAGAGGAAGTGATGTCTGACGGTTTGCGAGCCAGCAGCATGTTGAGTTTTACGTTTTCTTGTTCTGAGACTCCAGAGAAACCAGACAAACATGATTTGTTTCAGAGAACTGCTTTGTTGTTCTGCAGCA